>NW_022311801.1:0-13952 GCF_002776525.5 Piliocolobus tephrosceles | reverse complement strand
TTGGAATAAGTGTGATGTGGTGCTGAGAAGAATGTATATTCTGTTGACTTGGGGTGGAGAGTTCTATAGATGTCTATTAGGTCCACTTGATGCAGAGATGAGTTCAATTCCTGGATATCCTTGTTAACTTTCTGTCTCATTGATCTGTGAAATGTTGACTGTGGAGTGTTGAAGCCTCCCATTATTATTGTATGGGAGTCTAAGTCTCTTTGTAAGTCTCTAAGGACTTGCTTTATGAATCTGGGTGCTCCTGTATTGGGTGCATATATATTTAGGATAGTTAGCTCTTCCTGTTGAATTGATCCCTTTACCATTATGTAATGGCCTTCTTTGTCTCTTTTGATCTTTGATGGTTTAAAGTCTGTTTTATCAGAGACTAGGATTGCAACCCCTGCTTTTGTTTTACCTAGGTGTTTGCAGTAGAATGTTTTCATCAAGAGGATAGCTGACTTTAAGTGCTCTAAATAGCATTTGATTTCTAAAATACTTTACAAACTCTTAAGAAGATTTAGGGATCAAAGCTGTGTTTATTTTTCAATTCATCTAGTAAGCCATGCAAATCTTTAAGACTATATTTGCAACCACACTTCAAATGATGTCAGTGTACTGGATTCCATGATGGTGAAGACACTTTTAAATCATTGAAGATATAATTTCTTTTATTTTAATTAAGGAAAAGAAATACTTTTTAAAAACATAAATATAGAACTTAGACAAACATCCAAAAAGCATATTTGACTTGATTTTGTTTTTCTCATTTTCATTTTTTGCTTCTTTTACCTTCCTATTTTTCATGTCTTTGTCTGCAAAAGCAAGTTGCTTGTCAAACATTCTGGTATAGTTTAGCATTTATGTTTTAAGTAACTTTTTCCATATGCTTGTTTTTGCCTCCATGAGGTTTCTTTGTCTCAACTTTCTTCTGTTCCCTCTCCTAAATTAAAAAAAAAAAAAAATTCTTTAGCTTTCCTTGTTGTGTTTGGCTATGATGTGTAAAATTGGCCATACCCAGCTCTCTCCTGTTAAGTTTATAATTTTAATTAGCTTTCTATAAAATTTCCCTCCTGACTCCATCACCCAGTTAAAATAAGTTTCAGCTTCCTCAACTCCCATGAAATGGGATGTGCAGGAAGACAGTTATTAAAGGATTAAGAAGAAACCTCTAGGAATCTCAATTTTTCTTTGAAGAAAATTAGGTCAGTTTTTGCCATGTTTTCTGCTTGGCTTCATAGTTCATGGCCACCAATATTTGATGACTTAAAATGGTTTTTTGGCTCTGTCTTTCAAAAAACAAGATTAGTTACGTATGTTATACAAACTCTTGCATTTGTGGTAGCACACACTAGAATTAATGTTATTGATCTTTTGTTTTTTTTTTTTTTTTCCTTTACTATATGCTGTCTTTACTCAGAACTTTCTCAAGATCTGCCTTCTTGGGTTGGAGATTTGAATGTTTGGTCTCCGATGATGTCCAATTTCTGTTTATCTGAATATTTTCAAATTTCAAAGACAGAATCGAAATAAATATTGGAACATGGTAGAAACAAGAAAGCTAATCTCCTTTAAATAAAATAAATTAGGCAACCTTTGGGTATTTGGGTTCTCTAGAGGGACAGAACTAATAGGATACACACACACACACACACACACACACACATATATATATATAAAAGGAAATTTATTAAGTATTAACTCACATGATCACAAGGTCCCACAATAGGCCGTCTGCAAGTTGAAGAGCAAGGAAAGCCAGTCCAAGTCCCAAAACTGGAGAACTTGGAGCCAGGGTTCAAGGGCAGGAAGGGTCCAGCATGGGAGAAAGATGTAGGCTTGGAGGCTAGGCCAGTCTGGTCTTTTCACTCACGTATTTCTGCCTGTTTTATATTCTAGCCATGTTGGCAGCTGGTTAGATGGTGCCCACCCAGATTAAGGGTGGGTCTGCTTTTCCCAGCCCACTGACTCAAGTGTTGTATCTCCTTTGGCAACAACCTCACAGACACACCCAGGATCAATACTTGGCATCCTTCAATCCAATCTAATTGACACTGAGTATTAACCATCACAATTTGTATAAGCAATGAATCAGTTCCCCATTGCTCAATTCCCACAGGTTTTGAGGTCCAGAGGCCTCTTGCCATAAAGTAGTTGCATTATAGAGAGGCAGTTTTTACTTATGGGATTCAATTCTTATGTAATGGGCAGTAAGCATGCTTGTCCTTTGCTGTAGAGGAAAATATTATCTTCATATTCCTATACTGTTTACTATATTACTATTTTGAAGATACTCTGAAACAAAAACAAGTTTTGCCTTTCCTGCAAGACATGCAGGTAAGAGAGACCTGTGAAGAATGGTGTCCTAACAGCCCCCCATCAAGCCATTCACACATACACGAAATAAACTCTAGATGAATTAAATATCACAATGTGAAAATAAATAAATAAGGTAATGAGTAAGTAATATTGTAAATGTTTGGAAGAAAATAAAGCAAAATTATGTTTGACTTATGGTAAGTATAGTCTTAACCAAGTGACAAGTTTTATTTTATTTTTCTAATTTCCAACTTTTAAGTTCAGGGGTATGTGTGCAGCATGTGCAGATTTGTTACATAGGTAAACATGTGTCATGGTGGTTTGCTGCACAGATCATCCCATCACCCAGGTGTTAAGCCCAGCATCCATTAGCTGTTCTTCCTGATCCTCCCCCTCCTCCCAATCTCTACCCTCTGACAGGCCCTGGTATGTGTTGTTCCCCTACCAGGTGTCCATGTGTTCTCATCATTTAGCTTCCACTTATAAGTGAGAATATGCAGCATTTGGTTTTCTGTTCCTGCCTTAGTTTACTAAGCATAATGACCTCCAGATCCATCCATGTCCCTACAAAGGACATGGTTTCATTCTTTTTATGGCTGTATAGTATTCCGTGGTGTATATGCACATTTTCTTTATCCAGTTTATCACTGTTGGGCATTTAGGTTGATTCCAAGTGTTTGCTATTATGAATAGTGCTGCAATGAACATATGTGTGTATGTTTCTTTATTAAAAAACACTTTATATTCCTTTGGATATATACCCAGTAATGGTGTTGGTGGGTCAAATGGTATTTCTGCCTCTAGGTTTTTAAGGAACCTTCCACAATGAGTAAATTAATTTACACTCCCACCAGCAATGTAAAGAAATAAAATATTGATAAATGTAAGTACACAACCATTTTAGAATTATAGAACAGAATATCAACAAAATGACAGATTTGGATAAATTACATCCGTCTTTAATAACTGGCAAAGACTACTGTTAAGAATAAAAATTTGACTCCCAACGAACAATAACAACAACAACAGAACCAAGCTAATATGAATAAAACATATGAACAAGTAACTTATGTAAGACATACGAAACACAAGTAACAAAGTCATACTCAATCTCACTGGAAGTTAACTTCCTAAAGTGCAGTAAATAAATACATTCATAATAAATAAATAAAAATTGAGTGTCTGATAGCAAAGGGAAGCAGGCAATTACATACACATACTGTTTGGAGGGTGTAATTTGATATAGCCACTTGGGAGGGCAATTTGTCAGCATCTATTAAAATTTAGTATTTATGTACTTAAAGATCCAGTAATGTTCTTCATGTTTACTCTAGAGAAATACTTCCTATTTTACCAAGAAACCATGTACTACAAAATTTATTAAAATGTTACTTGTCATGTAACATCCTATAACCAAGATAGTCATCTAGGAGGGGCTATTAAATAAAATTTGAAATGTGATTCAGGCTTTTATCCACAGCATGATACTTATTTAATCAGAGAGAGAGACAGACATATATGCACACACACACACATACACACACAGAGAGAGCGAGAGATACATGGGTATGTATAAAGTGATCTCGAAGTACACATGGTAAATTCGTAACCACTGGTTACTTCTGAGAAGGAAATTTGGGTTGGCAGTTGATGGGAACGACTTTTTCTTTACTTGTGTTACCTATAGTTTCTTATTTATTTTGCATTTTCATGCATCACTTGAGTAGTGAATATTAGTAAAATATTTAAATGAAAAACACTTTCTAAAATATAATTTTTTCATAAGGAGATAAAATGAAGAGCATATTTTCACATGTTTTCTTTCATGATTTCAAATTTAAATTTGACTATTGTGTAGTTCAGATGCTTAAACACCTCTTTTTTTTTTTTTTTCTTTTTTTTTTTAAGAATCCTTCATCCTCTCTTAGGGCATATAGTTTGTTTCTTACAGAATTTATCACACTTTTCATAATTTATTATTTTCATCTTTTTCTTCCCCACTAGACCATGAGCTTTTTGAGGAAAAGAAATGTCTTTTTTCCCCTGTGTGTCGCCAATGAAAACTATAGTATTTGGCCTATAGAAAACAGTAAAAGATTATTTGTTAATGAAAAAATGAGTAAGTGAATTGCTTTTGTCCAAATGACATAGTAATTCAAAAATGCTCTGAGGTACAACACCCATATAGTAAAGTACATGAAATTTTAGCACCCTGCTCAGTGATTTTTTTCTACCTATGTATTCACCCATAAAACCACCACCCACTTCAAGAGACAGAACTTTAAATAGCTAGCTTATCATATAGACATATGCGATCCTACACTCTCTTTGTTTAATTAAAAAATGTAGTGAGAATGATGGTGGAGTTGAGCAAAGGCATAAATACCACTCCCGTCAGTGATTGCTCACAGATTGGAACATTTGCATTTACCTCTAGAAGACGAAATGGGAAAATAACAATAAAATATATATTGTATTAAAAAGCTTGAATAATTTAATGATGTTTTGGTAAAAGTTTTCCTCGATTTTCCAGCACATTTGATGATGGCAGTTCTGGAATTTCCTTTCTCCCAGTGGAATTATTTCATCTCCATGAGGATAACCATTAGTAGCATGAACTGATCAACACACTATTTTTGCTTTAAAACATGGATGGCATTGTTGAGTAAGTCATGCTTGTACTTTCCTCTAGGTGAAATTACTTCAAAGTTAATAATAACTGTATTTGATGTAATAATGATTTTGATGCTTAGAGAAAGTGGAACCAGAAACACATGCCTTAGAACATCCCTTGGTGTTCCTTGTGAAGATAAACATTATCATGAATGTGGTTTTAAGTCATTTTGTACCTTTGTATGTGTACCTATGAATAATAAGTTATTTGTGTTTGCATATTTTTTTGTGAATTTTGCCTTTTTGTTATTATGAAATATACCTTTTATCTCTGGTAATATTTTTTGTCTTTGTTTTTCTGAATTTATTCAGCCTCTACTGTCTTAGTTTTACTGTTTATGTTTCCCATCCTTTTGCTTTCAACATATCTGTGCCTTTATATTGAAAGGCTTGCTGTTGTGCTTTTTAATTTATTTTTATTTTTAAATATTTGACATATATATGCATTTATTTATGTAGAGTCACATATATATTTGACAAATAGTGTTTAAAATTAAATATGTATAGAAATATTTTTGTCATAGAAGAATTAAAACCTTTCTATACTTTGTATCCATAAAAAAGTTTTAAGAAAATTACTACTAGTTTAAAAAACAGAACTTGAGTTTTAGTTAGGTATTGCTTTTTAAATTCAGTCTGATAATCTGCCTTTTAAAAAATTTACTTAGCACATTTATATTTAATGTAAACAGTTTATCATCATTTTCCAATATTTTTGTTTGTCCTCTTTAAGTGTATGTTTCTCCTTTCCTATCTTGATTTAAGTTAATTAAATATTCTTAATAGTTCACTTCATATTGTATATTTTAGTTATAATGACATTATTTCAATCTAGCCATTACAAAATGCATCTAAGTTATAGTCCAATTAGTGTTATTTTGTGTATAGTGTGAGCAGACTAACAGTATTATTGCATCTAACATCCCTTCCCAACCTTTGTCACCATCCATATATATTAGGTCTATATCTGTAATAACTTCCAGCATTATGATTTTGCTTTACACAGTTATTTTTATTTGCAAAATATTAAGTAAATGAAAAACTATATATCCATATTCATCCATGTATTTGTCATTTTTCTTGATTTGTTCCTTCCTGTAAATTCAAGTTTCTATCTGATATACCATCACCTTAATGAACTTTCAACATACCTTACAGTTCATGTTTCCATCTGATATACCATCAGTCTAACGAACATTCAACATATCTTACAGTGCATGTTTACTGATGATGCATTCTTTTTATTATTAATTAATTTTAAAATTTATAGTGGACACATAATTATGCATATTTAGAGAGTGTAATGTGATGTTTCCATGCATGTATACATTGTATAATGATCAAATCAGGATAATTATCATATTTGCTTTAAACATTTGGCATTTCTTTATGGTGATAACGTTGAAAATCTCTTCTAGCTATCTTGAAATATACAGTAAATTTTTATTTGCTATAGTCATTCTACTGTGGAATAGACCATTGGAAGTTGTTATTCTTGTCTAATTGTAACCCTGTACCTCTTTACCAGCCTGTCCTTGTCCTCCCTTCCCTGTTCTTCTCAGCAACCTCTGGGGAGGATCATTAATCTACTCTCTATTTCTATAAAATCAACTTTTTTTAGATTTCACATGAGTGAGATAATGCAATGTTTGTATTTCTGTGCCTGGCTTATTTCATTTAATATAATGTCCTACCAGTTCATCCATGTTACCAGAAATGACAGGATTTTATTCTGTTTCATGACTGAGTAGGATTCCATTATGTGTGTGTGTGTGTGTGTGTGTGTATGTATGTATGTAAAATATTTTGTTAACTATTATCCAGTGTGTGTTTTTGGAAACTTTGTCAAAAATTAGTTAGCTGTAATACAAAGATTTATTTCTGGGCTTTGTATTCTGTGTTCCATTGATCTATGTGCCTGCATTTATGCTAGTGCTCTGCTGTTTTGGTTACTATAGTTTGTAGTATATTTTGAAGTTAGGTAGTGCAGTGTGTCCAGCTATGGTTCTTTTTTTTGTGTGTGCTCATGATTGCTTTGACTATCTAGGTATTTTGTATTTCCATATGAATTTTAAGATTTCTTTTTATTTCTTTGAAGAATGTCATTGGTATTGTCATAAAAGTTGCATTGAATCTATAGGTTGCTTAGGGTAATATGGACTTTTAACAACATCAATTTTTTCCATCCATGAAGATGTACAATCCTCACATTTATCTTTGTCTTCTCCATTTCTTTCGTTTTATCATTTTTGTTGTAGAGATCTCTCACTCATTGGTTAAGTTTATTTCTAGATATTCTATTTTTTGTAGCTATTGTAAATGGAATTGCTTTCTTGGTTTGTTTTTCAGATAGTTTGCTATTGGCATATAGAAATGCTACTGGTTTTTAATGTTGATTTTGTACCCTGCAACTTTACTAAATTAATTTATTAGTTATAATGGTATTTTGGTGGAGCCTTTAGGGTTTTGTACATATATGATCACACTGCAAACAGACAATTTGGCTTACTTCTCAATTTGGATGCCATTTTCTTCTTTCTCTTGACTAATCACTCTAGAACTTCTAATACTATGTTGAATAAAACTAGTGAAAGTGTGCATCCTTGTTTAATTCCAGATTGTAAACACTTTGCATTTTTTTCTATTCAGTATAGTTAGCTGTAGGTTTGTCATATGTGACTTTTATTGTGTTTAGGTATGTTTTCTTCTATACTCAATTTGTTGTGAGTTTTTGTCATGAAGAAAACTCATTCAACATCATGTTGAATTTTATTCAGTGCTTTTGTGGTACCTATTGAAGTGATCATTTTGTTTTATGGCTGAATAGTAATCCATTATGTAGAATATTAGAAAAATATCTATTATGTGGAATATATTATTTTAATGTCATTTAGCATGTTCAGTTCATTAATTTGCAAATGTTAAAACATCCTTCCATCTCTGATTATGGTGAATGATCTTTTTAATGTGTTGTTGAATTTGATTTGCTTAGTAGTTTGTTGAGAATTTCTGCATTTATGTTCATCAGGGATATTGGCCTGCAGTTTTCTTATTTTTTATTGTGTCCTTTGTGGTAACACATCCTTAAAATCTTTGTGTACCTAAAAGTGTCTTATTTTTCCATTTCTGATTATATTTTTGGTATTTCCCTGTACATAATTTTTTTCATTTTGTTTTACTTTAAAGATACTTTCTCTACCTTTGCTTTTCAGAAGTTGAATTTAGGTGGTTGAATTTGGTGTAGATATTTAGGTGTGGTTTTACTTGTCTTTTCTACTTGGAATTCAATGGGCTGATTGAATCTTCTTCATTAAATTTGCAAAATGTTATGCTATTGTCATTTCAATTTTTTTTCTGCTGTATTTTATCTTTTCTATCCATATGAGACTCTAAATGCACAGAGGTTGAGCTTCTTGGCATTATCATAAAAGTAACTAAACTTCTGTTCATTAGAAAAATATATATTTCCACCTGTTCTTTATAAAAGGCAATTTCTATCATTTTAGCATCAAGAACACTGACTAGTTTAGATTCATCTAATCTACTAGAAAGCTTACCCAGTAAATTTTTCTCTTAAAATATTTTACTTTTGTCTAACTCTAACTTCCATTTAGTTTTTGAAATTATTCTATTAATCTCTTGGTATTCCCATCTGTTCATTTGTGATGATCATATTTTCTTCAAGTACTTGAATATAATCAAAATTTTTGTCTACTAATTCCAGCATCAAATTTGGTTTCTACTCACTATTACAGTTTTCTGCTTAGTTGTATCTAATACTTTTATTTATATTCAGCATTTTATATAAAATATTATAGGGCATCTCTGACCAACAATCTTCCTTAGTGGATGTTTTATTTATTAAAATTATTGATACATCTGGAAATACTTATACCATCTATTTTTGCCTGTATATTCTTATACTTGGCATGACTGTCTTATACTTCTCTTTGCTCATTCCTTCTTTCAGATTGTTTATTTTTCTAATTTTTTTGTTTTCTGATATTTGAAAATTATACATGTTTTCTAATTTTTCATGGCCACTCTAAAATGTTAACGTCAATATTAGCTTTTCAATGTTTAATGTGAGTCCATATCTAATTGCTCTCACAAAAGAGTAAGGAGTATATGTATATATATTGTTATCCATCCTCCGTTTCTAATGTTATGTTAGCTGGTATTTAGTTACCCTTAAACTGTATGCCCATAAAATTTATACTGTCATTTCATACTATCAGCATTTAGATGTTTGAAACCTTCTAATACTTTTTTTGTACTTCACTAATTTTTATCTTTTAACCCTTTAATCAAAGGCCACATTTTCTTATATGTTAATCTGCTAAAATGTTGTTAATTTGTTATGCAGCAAAAGATAACTCTACCTTTTTATTACAATATGCTAGTCACCAATTTTTAAACAAGTGATATTTATTATAATATATTTGGATTTTACTACTATTATAATTTGTTGTTTTATTTGTTTCACTTCTACCTTCCTTTTATTCTCACTTCCTGTATTCTATTGGATTTATAATTTTCTCTCAATATTTTTTCCCTTGATTATTCCATAATTCATTTGTGTCATTTCTGTTCTAATAAGGGTTATTCTTAAAATTGTAATGTAGATTTTATAGACATATCCTTTGTATAATTTTCCTCATTTATTATTATATCTCACTCTTTGTATATGGGTTCACTTTCTTTTTTCTAAGTTTTACATTATTTTGTAATATTAGAAATGGAGTTCATTTTGTGACAAACTTTTAGTCATGCTTTTCACAGAATATCTACATTTTACCCTGGCTAGTGATTTGTCTTTTGCCAGAATATGGTATAATTTATACAGATGTTTCTGTCTTTTATTAATGTAAACTTCTACATGTACAAATCAAAGTTTTTTCAGGTTTATTTCTAGGTAGCTCATACCCTTTGCTGCCATTGCGAATGGTTTCTGTAACTGATGCTGTCAGTACCTTATCTGTATTCCTTCAGCACTAACCTTTCCTGCATATTGTCCTGACTTCAAGCTGCCAGCAAATGAGTCTGTGTCCTAAGGTCTTCATAGGCCACTGGAGCCTGCTCTCTCCAAGAGTGCGGGATAGGCTAAAAGTTCTAGGAAGTTAACATCCCATCCTATACCAGCCCTCAGACAACAACTAACAGTAATTGATGGATAAAAACCCATGCCATCTTACCCATTAATAAAAGGAATAACTGTGATATACGCTCTTCACCATGTATTTCCTTTGGTTTCCACAATGAGATTAAGCTTCATCAGTTAACACTGTCCCCTGCTTTGACTTGCTCGCTGGAGTGCGGTGGTGCTATCTCGGCTCACTACAACCTTTACCTCCAGGTTCAAGCTATTCTCCTGTCTCAGCATCCTGAGTAGCTGGTACTACAGGCGCCTGCCACCAAGCATGGCTAATTTTTTTGTACTTTTTGGAGAGATGGGGTTTCACCCTACTGGTCAGGCTGATCTCTTACATCTGACCTTGTGATTCACCTGCCTTGGCCTCCCAAAGTGCTGGGAGTACAGGTGTGAGCCACCACACATGGCCAGTGTTTTCATTTTCTATTGCTGCTGTAACAAATTAATACAAACTTAATTACTTAAAACAACAAAATAGATTAATTTAATGTTCTGAAGGTCAGAATTTCTTCTTTTTTTAAAAAAAAAAATATACTTTAAGTTCTGGGATACATGTGCAGAATGTGCATGTTTGTTACATAGGTAAATATGTGTCATGGTGGTTTGCTGCACCCATCAACCCGTCATCTACATTAGGTATTTCTCCTAATGATATCCCTTCCCTAGTCCCCCACTCCCCAACAGACCCCAGTGTGTGATGTTCCCCTCTCTGCATCCATGTGTTTTCATTGTTCAACTCCCACTTATGAGTGAGAACATGTGGTGTTTGGTTTTCTGTTCCTCTGTTTGCTGAGAATGATGGTTTCCAGCTTCATCCATGTCCCTGCAAAGGACAGGAACTCATCCTTTTTTATAGTATTCCATGTTGTATATGTGCCACATTTTCCTTATCCAGTCTAACATTGACTGGCATTTGGGTGGATTCCAAGTCTTTGCTATTGTGAATAGTGCCACAATAAACATATGTGTGCATGTGTCTTTATAATAGAATGATTTATAATCCTTTGGGTATATACCCAGTAATGGGATTGCTGGGCCAAATGCTATTTCTAGTTCTAGGTCTTTGAGGAATCGCCACACTGTCTTCCACAATGGTTGAACTAATTTACACTCCCACCAACAGTGTAGAAGTGTTCCTAATTCTCCACATCCTCTCCAGCATCTGTTGTTTCCTGACTTTTTTTTTTATTATTATACTTTAAATTCTAGGGTACATGTGCATAATGTGCAGGTTTGTTACATATGTATACTTGTGCCATGTTGGTGTGCTGCACCCATCAACTCGTCAGCACCCATCAATTCGTCACTTATATCAGGTATAACTCCCAATGCAATCCCTCCCCCTTCCCCCTCCCCATGATAGGCCCCACTGTGTGATGTTCCCCTTCCCGAGTCCAGGTGATCTCATTGTTCAGTTCCCACCTATGAGTGAGAACATGCGGTGTTTGGTTTTCTGTTCTTGTGATAGTTCGCTAAGAATGATGGTTTCCAGCTGCATCCATGTCCCTACAAAGGATGCAAAGTCATCCTTTTTTATGGCTGCATAGTATTCCATGGTGTATATGTGCCACATTTTCTTAATCCAGTCTGTCACTGATGGACATTTGGGTTGATTCCAAGTCTTTGCTATTGTGAATAGTACCACAATAAACATACGTGTGCATGTGTCTTTATAGCAGCATGATTTATAATCCTTTGGGTATATACCCAGTAGTGGGATGGCTGGGTCATATGGTACATCTAGTTCTAGATACTTGAGAAATTGCCATACTCTTTTCCATAATGGTTGAACTAGTTTACAATCCCACCAACAGTGTAATAGTGTTCCTATTTCTCCACATCCTCTCCAACACCTGTTGTTTCCTGACTTTTTAATGATTGCCATTCTAACTGATGTGAGATGTTATCTCATTGTGGTTTTGATTTGCATTTCTCTGATGGCAAGTGATGATGAGCATTTTTTCATGTGTCTGTTGGCTGTATGAATGTCTTCTTTTGAGAAATGTCTGTTCATATCCTTTGCCCACTTTTTGATGGGGTTGTTTCTTTTTTTCTTGTAAATTTGTTTGAGTTCTTTGTAGGTTCTGGAAATTAGCCCTTTGTCAGATGAGTAGATTGCAAAAATTTTCTACCATTCTGTAGGTTGCCTGTTCACTCTGATGGTAGTTTCTTTGTCTGTGCAGAAGTTCTTTAGTTTAATTAGATCCCATTTGTCAATTTTGGCTTTTGTTGCCGTTGCTTTTGGTGTTTTAGACATGAAGTTCTTGCCCATGCCTATGTCCTGAATGGTACTACCTAGGTTTTCTTCTAGGGTTTTTATGGTATTAGGTCTAACATTTAAGTCTCTAATCCATCTTGAATTAATTTTCGTATAAGGAGTGAGGAAAGGATCCAGTTTCAGCTTTCTACTTATGGCTAGCCAATTTTCCCAGCACCATTTATTAAATAGGGAATCCTTTCCCCATTTCTTGTTTTTCTCAGGTTTGTCAAAGATCAGATGGTTGTAGATGTGTGGCATTATTTCTGAGGGCTCCGTTCTGTTCCATTGGTCTATATCTCTGTTTTGGTACCAGTACCATGCTGTTTTGGTTACTGTAGCCTTGTAGTATAGTTTGAAGTCAGGTAGCGTGATGCCTCCGGCTTTGTCCTTTTGACTTAGGATTGTCTTGGCAATGCGGGCTCTTTTTTGGTTCCATATGAACTTTAAAGCAGTTTTTTCCAATTCTGTTAAGAAACTCATTGGTAGCTTGATGGGGATGGCATTGAATCTATAAATAACCTTGGGCAGTATAGCCATTTTCACGATATTGATTCTTCCTATCCATGAGCATGGAATGTTCTTCCATTTGTTTGTGTCCTCTTTGATTTCACTGAGCAGTGGTTTGTAGTTCTCCTTGAAGAGGTCCTTTACATCCCTTGTAAGTTGGATTCCTAGGTATTTTATTCTCTTTGAAGCAATTGTGAATGGAAGTTCATTCACGATTTGGCTCTCTGTTTGTCTGTTACTGGTGTATAAGAATGCTTGTGATTTTTGCACATTAATTTTGTATCCTGAGAGTTTGCTGAAGTTGCTTATCAGTTTAACGAGATTTTGGGCTGAGACAATGGGGTTTTCTAAATGTACAATCATGTCATCTGCATCAGGGACAATTTGACTTCTTCTTTTCCTAACTGAATACCCTTTATTTCTTTCTCTTGCCTGATTGCCCTAGCCAGAACTTCCAACACTATGTTGAATAGGAGCGGTGAGAGAGGGCATCCCTGTCTTGTGCCAGTTTTCAAAGGGAATTTTTCCAGTTTTTGCCCATTCAGTATGATATTGGCTGTGAATTTGTCATAAATAGCTCTTATTATTTTGATGTACGTTCCATCAATACCGAATTTATTGAGAGTTTTTAACATGAAGGGCTGTTGAATTTTGTCAAAAGCCTTTTCTGCCTCTATGGAGACAATCATGTGGTTCTTGTCTTTGGTTCTGTTTATATGCTGGATTATGTTTATTGATTTGCGAATGTTGAACCAGCCTTGCATCCCAGGGATGAAGCCCACTTGATCATGGTGGATAATCCTTGTGATGTGCTGCTGAATCTGGTTTGCCAGTATTTTATTGAGGATTTTTGCATTGATGTTCATCAAGGATATTGGTCTAAAATTCTCTTTTTTTGTTGTGTCTCTGCCAGGCTTTGGTATCAGGATGATGTTGGCCTCATAAAATGAGTTAGGGAGGATTCCCTCTTTTTCTATTGATTGGAATAGTTTCAGAAGGAATGGTACCAGCTCCTCCTTGTACCTCTGGTAGAATTCAGCTGTGAATCCATCT
>NW_022311799.1:0-1557 GCF_002776525.5 Piliocolobus tephrosceles | reverse complement strand
ACTTTTATTAATTTTTAAAAGATATAAACCTTTTAATTAAAGTTTAGCCATATGCAAAATCCAGATTAAACCAATAAAATGGATCAGTTATTGACTTTCATGTCCTTTTGGCATATTTCTTTCCTTTTGTTTTTAAAAATACTCCTGAATTCTTTTTGACTTTGTTTTCCTTTTGACTTTGTTATTCTGAAATTAATGTTTTCATTTTCATTGTAGTCTTCAAGTCTAACACTTCAGTTTTTAGTTTTTGTAATTCTGAATTATGTTCTATCACATCTCAAAGTATTTTATTGTTTTGTAGCATATTTTTAAGTAGTGTGGAATACTTTTTTTCCGTATTGAGGCATTTGTTTGATGTGTATTTGAATTGTCTCTATGTCTGTCATTCACTATTTTATTTTTTCTTATACTCTCTTGGATGGGGTTTGAACTTGCGTCTCTTTTTTGGACATTTATATCTCAGATTAGTTTTTCTCAACCTTGGGCAAGGTGTTGTAGTTCTGGGTATTATTTGTAAGTTTGTGATTTTAGTGTGCCCTATTATCTTGTTTTGTTGTATTCAAATTATCATGATTAAGAGGTGAATGGAGGTATAGAGCACAGTTTTGTGTAGTGATGTAATTGAACTGATATTAATCCAGTTTAAAGTTGTTACAAATTATGATGTTACTTAATTCCCAGGGAATTCAGTAAGAAAATAACTGAAAAAATATATATTGCATTAAAAAACAACAAGGGAATTAATAAGCTATCCTAGAAAATATCTATTTAATAGCAAATTATGCAGTAATAGAAGAATAGAGGAATAAAGGAGATGTAAGACCTATAGAAAATAGCAGAATGTCAGCCATACTGTACTATATGATTGCATGTATAGAGGTGGCTAGAGCAGTCAGATTCATAGACAGAAAGTACAGTGGTGATTGCAAGTGGCTGGGTGTACAGGAGATGGGGAGACACTATTCAATGGGCACAAGGTTTCTTTAATCAAGATAAATAAGCTCTTGAGACCTGCTGTACCACATTTTACCAATAGTCAAAAAATTAAGTGTTGTATACTTAAAAATGTAAGTGGCTAGATACCATCTTAAGTGTCCCTACTATAATTTAAAAAAACAAACTCACCAGAAAAAATTTTGAATAAGTAGAAATATTAAAAGCTGTTGTTCATCCCCGGGATTACCTCATGTCTCTCAGTTTTCCCCTTGAATTTTCTGTAAATCACAATTTGTCTCAACTTCAAAAACTGTTCCTGTAAAATGTTGCATGAAATTAAAAAAAAAGCGGGAATTTTTCTCATCCTCAAAAACAGTAACAGTGGCAGGGCATGGTGGCTCAGGCCTGTAATCCCAGCACTTTGAAAGGCTGAGCCTGGCAGATCACCTGAGGTCAGGAGTTTGAGACCAGCCTGGCGAACATAGTAAAACCCCGTCTCTATTAAAAATACAAAAAAAATTAGCCAGGCATGGTGGCACATGCCTGTAATCCCAGCTACTTGGGAGGCTGAGGAAGGAGAATCACTTGAACCTGGGAGACGGAGGTTGTAGTGAGCTGAGA
>NW_022311798.1:0-2391 GCF_002776525.5 Piliocolobus tephrosceles | reverse complement strand
CACACCTGGCTGATTTTTTGTTATTGTTGTTGTTGTAGAAACAGGGTTTCACCACATTGCCTAGGGTGGTCTCCAACTCCTGAGCTCAAGTGATGTACTGCCTCAGCCTCCCAAAGTGCTGGGATTACAGGCATGAGCCACTGCACCCAGCGTGCAGTTGTTTTCTAATGGAAAGACATTCCTTTATCTTTAAAATGTTACACTTGTGTTGAAACCCTTTCATCATCTCTCATGTAGTCAGAACATTAGAAGCAGATAGTTAGAGAGTGGGGACTCCTTGTAGGGCATGTTTTTAGGACAGGCTGGGTCCTAGTGTCTGTGTTTCCTGTTGTGGCCCGTCCAGTGGGAGGGGTGCGCATAGCTGGCTTCCCTTCCTTACGAACCATCAGTTTAACCTCATGTCTCATTAAAGTGCTGGGTTTTTCCACCATGCAGGAGAAATAGTGGTTGTCATCTTAACAACCCAGGCTGGAGTACAGTGGTGTGATCTCAGCTTACTGCAAACTCCGCCTCCCGGGTTCACACCATTTTCCTGCCTCAGCCTTCCAAGTAACTGGGACTACAGGCACCCACCACCACGCCTGGATCGTTTTTTGTGTTTTTAGTAGAGACAGGGTTTCACCATGTTAACCAGGACGATCTTGATCTCCTGACCCCATGATCCACCTGCCTTGGCCTCTCAAAGTGCTAGAATTACAGGCGTGAGCTACCCTACCCAGCCCTCCTTCTTTTTTTAAAGACAGTGTCTTATTCTGTTCCCTGGGCTGCAAGCCTAGGTATTTATTTATTTATTTATTATCACTATTTTTTAGACACATGATTTCATCATGGTAGACAGGGTTTCATCATGTTGCCCAGGCTGGTCTTGAACTCCTGGGCTCAAGCGATCCACCTACCTCAGCCTCCCTAAGTGCTTGTTTCATAGGCGTGAGCCACTGTACCTGGCCTTATTTCTGTATTTTATAGATTAAGAACCTTAACTTAGATATATCTGGCTGTTAACCAGTTAGGCTGGTGTTTGAGTTGTCCTGACTGCTTCCAGTTGTGAGAAAAGTAGTTTACCTCTCTGTTTCACAACACACACCCACTTCCTGGGAACATACAAAATAATACTGTCTTTTTCATGATGATGTGTGCAGTGCCCCTAATATTTTCTGTTCTGTATTATTTCACTTTCACGAAATGGCTTTATTCATAATTGCAAAACTTGGAAGCAGCCAAGATGTCCTGCAGTGGGGTGAATGAATCAATCAACCAAAGTCCATACAAGTGATGAAATATTACGAAGCCTTAAAGACAAATGAGCTGCCAGACCTGAGAAGACAGGCCTGAGTGGAAAGCAGCTCGTCTTCAAGGACTACACCTTTTAGGGTTCTGATTCTGACATCCAGGAAAGGGCAAAAGTGTGCAGACAGCACAAAGATCAGTGATGCCAGGGGCTGGGGAAAGGAAGGGACAGGGAAATGTGTAGCAGGAGCATGGGGAACCTGGGGCAGTAAAACTACTCTGTATATTATCACAATAGTGGGTCCACGTCAGGATACATTCATCCAACCATAGACTGCACAGCACACGGTGGACACTGAGGTCGTGTGGCCTGTGGGTGATGATGCTGTGTCCAGTGGGGTTGCGATGGTAACAAATGGCAGCTGTCGTGGAGATGCTCAGCCCAGGGTTCAAGGGAACCCTGTGTACTTTATGATCAGTTTTGCTGTGAAACTGAAGGTGCTTTAAAAAATATTATTTTTTTAAAATTTTAAATGGCTGTTTAACACACTAAAATTATTCTGGAATTGACCTTAGGCATGACCCAGAAGTTGTGATGCAGTACTGCATCTTTGTACTAGAGTTTCCAGAGCATTGTTGAGTTTGGGCACTGAGTCAAACCAGGAGCAGGTGTTTCTGCATGCCCCACAGGGGACCCTTGTTCCCTGGTGGTTCTCTGTCACTCTAGGGGACCATGTGTCAAATCACCTGGGTGTGCGGGATGGGGAAGTAGCTGAGAACCATGGGGCAGCACCTCTGTTCTGTTGCAGCTCTTGTTCCTCAAGTTTGTAATTACATTCTCAACTGTGGATCCTTACATTAAAAAACAAAGCAGCCCTAAGGAGTAATAAAAAATATGAACAGTAGGACAGAGTGGCTCACACGTGTGTAATCTCAGCACTTTGGGATGCTGAGGTGGGCGGATCACGAGATCGGGAGATCGAGACCATCCTGGCTAACACAATGAAACCCTGTCTGTACTAAAAATACAAAAAATCAGCCAGGTGTGGTGGCATGTGCCTGTAATCCTAGCTACTGGGGAGGCTGAGGCAAGAGAATCACTTCAACCCTGAAGGCCGAGGTTGCAGTGAGCCAAGATCACCATTGCACTCCAGCCTGGGTGAC
>NW_022311797.1:4856-11225 GCF_002776525.5 Piliocolobus tephrosceles | reverse complement strand
ATTCGTCACAGTGAATTTATACAAACCTACATCCATGCAATGTTTATGGTAATTCAGAATATCCATTATGGTTAGAGGGAATATATCTGTCCCAGAGAGGGAGTCATAAAAAAAAAAAAATCTGAGACCTTCCCTTTTGTGACCGTTTGAAATTTGGGATTCTGTCTGCAGTCTCAGGAGAAGGTAGTGGGATGTATCTCCAACTGTCTCAATGTGTGACTCTGAGAATGTGGGCTGACCTTTATACACTTCTGTGTGAATAGATGCAGATTGGGGATCACAGTGACAATTTCAATCAAAAACTGCAATAGGTCAGCACAGGAGAATAGTCTCATCATCAAGATTAGTGCAATTGCCTTTCCTGGGAACAAGAGAGGACATCTGTGAGCCCTCCCCTCTGAGAGCACAAGGAACTCTGGTTCTTCCCTGACAGGTCACACTTCTGAAACATGGCTGGACAATGACACTCAAGCCCAGAGTCCTCACCCACATATTTATCATTTCAGGTGCACCTGTGTCTGAAAGACTTTCTCCTTTATTGAATTGCATGAACATATCTTAGAGTTTGCAGTATTGCAACTTGGACATTTGACATTAGTTTGGTGAATTATATAATAAATAATCTATCTCCATCAGATAAATTTTTATTTACAGAGAATAATTCATAGGCTTGTAGACATCTATGTGGGTGTGTACAGGATTGCTAGGATATGCTCATACACAGAACAGAAGAAATAATTATATTTCATGGAAAGAAAACCATTGAACTCATAGATTTGGAGAGTAGAAGGATGGTTCCCTGAGGCTGTGGGGGATAATGGGGGAGATGTGAAAAAAGTGTAGACTGTTAATGAGTACAAAATGAATTTAGAAAGAATGAATGAGACCATCATCTGATAGCACAACAAAGTGATTACAGTCAATAATAATTCAATTTTTACAGTGTAACAAAAAGAGTGTAATTGGAGTTCTTGAAACACCAAAGACAAATGCTTCAGGGGACCGGTACTCCATTACTATGATGAGATTATTACACATCGCATGCCTATATCAAAGTATCACATGTACCCCATAATTACATACACTTACAATATATTCATAATAAACTATAAGTAATTATTTTGGAAAAAGCATAAACACTTCTACTACCATCACAGCTGGGTCTTACCTGCAAGCACCAGTCCTGTTCTGATGTTGACAGGTAAAATCTTATAAAAAATCTGCTATCACAAGTGTATAACACTTGACAGTGTACTTAACCTGCAAGGATAAGTGGTTTATCTCTGTCCAGCTTTGTCCCTCTCTCAGGAAATGAGCAGAGAACTCAGGCCCCTATGCTTTCCACAGGCCAGTCCATTGCCTGAGGTAGTAGAACGCTTCTCCCTCTACACAGATATCAAACATGTACTCATCTTCTTCTGCCATAGTTTGCTCATCTCTGTAAGGGCCACCTACTACCTTGAAGGTTGAACGGCACAATTCAATACGAAATCTGCTGACACAAACGCATACCACTGGGAAATGAGAAACGCCTCCTTCTGCCTCCACTATCTGAGCCCTGCAGGAGGCAGTGAGCCTGCTCACAGGCCCGGTATCATTACTACAAACATCATTTCAGAAAGCCATGAAATAAAGGCTGTCTATAGGCAAGGAACTCTTACAGAGTCTTTGCCACTGAGAAAACCAAGAACCAAAATCAAAAGACCCACACAATATACATTGTATTCGTATTCTAAAGGGGAAAATAGTTTTCATTAAAACTAAAGTAAATTCAAAAATCATGGGAAGAGAGAATTTAGCCTATGAGAAAGAAACAGAGAAACACTTCTGGAAGTATATAAAAAACAGAGTGTTACAACACTCCCTGCCAAATTGTATTAACTCTCCAGCAATAAAACTCTACACAAAATGATATATTTGAAATCTCAGGTAAAGAATTAAAAACACTGATTTTTAAAAACCTCAATGAAATCCAATCGAAAGTTGGGAACAAACACACAAAAATCAGAACACCAATTTAGGAGTTACTTAAGAGTTTGATTTTTTAAAATGAACTCTGGAAATAAAAAAATTATCAAATTAATTAAAATTTACAGCTTAAAATTTTAACAATGGACTATATTAAATTTGGGAAAAGCATCACAGCTTAAAGACAGGTATTTCCATTTAACCCAGTAAGATAAAGATAAAGATAAAAGTTAAAAATAAACCCATTGGAAAGTAGAGGATTATGTCAAACAACTGAACCACTGAGTCATAGATTTTCCTGAATAAATAAAAAAGTAAATAGTTTGGAGAACTTATTTGAGGAAATAATTGAAAAACAATTCCTAGTCTTTCTAGAGATTTACACATACAGATAAAAGAGGCCCATAAAACTCCAAAACATTGCATTGGAAAACAGAAGTCACCATTATCTATAATTGTCAGAGTATCTAAAGTCAATAGGAAGAAAATAATTCTAAAATTAATAAAAGTTTCTGATAACCTATAAGAAACCTTACTACACTAATGGTGTATTTCTCAGCATAAACCTGATCAGACAGAAGAGATTGGAGTCCTGATTTCAAACTTCTTAAATTAAAAAATGTGTCAAGAATACTTTTTCTACCCTGCTAGACAAAGCTTCATAAATGAAGGAGAAATAAAGCATGTCTCAGACAAATACTAAGGGAACTCATCAACGCTAGACCGGACATACAGGAAGTCATACATTTCATAGAGAAGGAAAAAATAGTCAAGACACGGAGAACATGTATTTTTTCCAATCAGATGTCACCAAATTTCGTATACAGTATTATAACCTGTGTCATTAGTATAAATTACTAATATTTTGTGTAATATTACAACTGAGAACAATTTTAAAATAAAAAAGTATATTTGAGAGCACATGAACTAAACTGAATGTATTTTCAATTTTGGTCCAACTATTGCACCTCTAATAATACCCTGGTTTTGAGTGGGGCTTTGGAAAAAAATATTTTTTTTTTTGAGACGAAATTTCGCTCTTGTTGCCCAGGCTGGAGTGCAATGGCACGATCTCCACTCACTGCAACCTCCACCTCCCAGTTTCAAGCAATTCTCCTGCCTCAGCCTCCCAAGTAGCTGGGAAAAAAGGCATGCACCACCACGCCCGGCTAACCCCCCGGTTAAAATAGAGACCATAAGACTGACAGACTAGACTCTCCATGGCAGTAAGATGTCAAATTATAAACAAGACCTAAGGCCTTGCCAGACATGTATTTTGCCAAATAAAAGAAGACACAAACAAATGGAAGAACATTCCATACTCATGGAGAGGAAGAATCAATATTGTGAAAATGGCCATACTGCACAAGGTAATTTATAGATTCAATGCCATCCTCATTAAGCTACCAATGATGCTCTTCACAGAATTGGAAAAAAAGTTCATATGGATCCAAAAGTTCATATGGATCCAAAGTTCATATGGATCCAAAAAAGAGCCCGCATTGCCAAGACAATCCTAAGTCAAAAGAACAAAGGTGGAGGCATCATACTACCTGACTTCAAACTATACTACAAGGCTACAGTAACCAAAACAGCATGGTACTGGTACCAAAACAGAGACATAGACCAATGGAACAGAACAGAGACCTCAGAAAGAATACCACACTTCTACAACCATCTGATCTTTGACAAACCTGACAAAAACAAGAAACGGGGAAAGGATTCTCTGCTTAAGAAATGGTGCTGGGAAAACTGGCTGACCATAAGTAGAAAGTTGAAACTGGATCCCTTCCTTACACCTTATACAAAAATTAATTCAAGATGGATTAGAGACTTAAATGTTAGAACAAAACCATAAAAACCCTAGAAGAAAACCTAGGTAGTACCATTCAGGACATAGGCATGGGCAAGAACTTCATGTCTAAAACACCAAAGCAATGGCAGCAAAAGCCAAAATTGACAAATGGGATCTAATTAAACTAAAGAGCTTCTGCACAGCAAAACAAACTACCATCAGTGTGAACAGGCAACCTACAGAATGGGAGAAAATTTTTGCAGTCTATTCATCTGATAAAGGGCTAATATCCAGAACCTACAAAGAACTCAAACAAATTTACAAGAAAAAAACAACCCCATCAAAAAGTGGGCAAAGGATATCAACAGATACTTCTCAAAAGAAGACATTAATGCAGCCAACAGACACATGAAAAAATTCTCATCATCACTGGCCATCAGAGAAATGCAAATCAAAACTACTACGAGATACTATCTCACACCAGTTAGAATGGTGATCATTAAAAAGTCACGAAACAACAGGTGCTGGAGAGGATAGGAGCACTTTTACACTGTTGGTGGGACTGTAAACTAGTTCAACCATTGTGGAAGACAGTGTAGCAATTCCTCAAGGATCTAGAACTAGAAATACCATTGACCCTGCCATCCCATTACTGAGTGTATATCCAAAGGATTATAAATCATGGGGCTATAAAGACACACGCACATGTATGTTTATTACGGCACTATTCACAATAGCAAAGACTTGGAACCAACCCAAATGTCCAACAAGGACAGACTGGATTAAGAAAATGTGGCACATATACACCATGGAATACTATGCAGCCATAAAATAGGATGAGTTCATGTCCTTTGTAGGGACATGGATGCAGCTGGAAACCATCATTCTCAGCAAACTATTGCAAGAACAGAAAACCAAACACCACATGTTCTTACTCATAGGTGGGAATTGAACAATGAGAATACTTGGACACAGGAAGGGGAACATCACACACTGGAGCCTGTTGTGGGATGCGGGGATGGGGAAGGGATAGCATTAGGAGATATACCTAATGTAAATGATGAGTTAACGGGTGCAGCACACTAACATGGCACATGTATACATATGTAACAAATCTGCATGTTGTGCACATGTACCCTAGAACATAAAATATAATAATAAAAAAAGAGAGTAGAGGGTGTTCAACTGATGAATAAATTGGTGCATGGAACCATACATGTCGATGATGGGTTGGGAGTCATAGCGTGTGTTCAGAGGACAGTGACAGATTACAGTAGGGTTGAGACAGGGGTTTCACATGGGAAAAGGTGTGATACCAACATGGAGGGTAAATTGTACCTTTGCAGAAGAATTGCAGAACGTAGGATTGGAGTCTTTGCTAGAGAAATCAAAGTTCTGAAAACAGAAAAGTCTTGTGTTTGTCGCTACAATCTTAGCTCTCTCAAAAATACCCAACATAATTAATTTATACCCTACTGTGTGTATAGCTGATCATTTTCTCCTTCAGTATACAGAGGTTATTTAATATATAGAAATTCCAGCTTAGAATCCACTGTAGTCAGGGGCCCTTTCAAGTCCTCTATATAAAAACAGCATAATTTTTGATAGAGTATCAAGTTTTGATATTAAATAAATTAATTAACTATGTTGGGTATTTTTGAGAGAGTTAAGATTGTAGAGATAAACACAAAAACTTTTGTTTTAGAACTTTGAGTTTTCTAGAAAGGATTCCAATTTTGCCTTCTGTAGTTTTTCTGCAAAGGTATAATTTATTTTTCATTTTGATGTCACACTTCTTCCCATGTGGAACCTTTGTTTCGGCTCTACTGTCACTGTCCTCTGAACATACATTATTGTTGCTGGCTCAGCATCGACATGTATGGCTTCATTTATTAATTCATTCATCAATTGAACACCTTCTGTTTTCTAAGTAATATATGAAGTACTAAAGTTTGTCATTATGCCAAAACTTGATATTCTATCAAAACAGACAGTTACAAACCAGATCAATAAATATCAGCTCTTGTAATTAAAAAAAAAAAAAAAAGATAAACTGTGTTTTAACTGCCAGTAGGATATTCCTTTTCTCTAGTGGCTCAGTAAGCACGGGCACTGAGACAAGAACTGTGAAGTCAATTGCAGCCCATCCCCTGATGAACTGACCCTCTGTTCCACAAGCCGTAATCCCAGCTTTGATTGAACATTTGATATGAGGAACTTTCTCCTGATGAGAGACCACTCACCATGGCCTGGCTCCAGCCGTTTACAGAGGCTGCACACTGAGCGCCTTTGTGTCTCTGCTTCTGTTATTTGCACATAGGGCCTGTCTGTAATGAATTTAAATGCTCAGTCACCACTGGTAAGTGAACAGGGCTCATATGCTGCATGCGTGTTTGTTCAGTATGCATGTGTCAGCACCGCCTCCGTGAACATCAGTAGCCCCTCCTGTAACCTGTTGATTATGTCTGTTCAGCCAACACGTTCAGCATAAAGCTTCTGCCCAACCCCTTCTTGGGAGTGCCAGTCTCTCATCTTTAACCAAACTATGCTTTGCAGCCTGTGGGATGCCTGTAACCCTCGATAAAAATATAGTCTCAGTTTCCTAA
>NW_022311797.1:110-4846 GCF_002776525.5 Piliocolobus tephrosceles | reverse complement strand
CTGTTGAGCTGGGCTGCAGTGTTGAGTTAAACACCAGACCTTTTCTAGATTTAGCTGCATAATTCAGAAGTTTGATAACTTACTGACATTGAGAAACAGGAGTAAGTGACTGGGTGACTCTGCCTTCAGTGCATGTGAGAAAATTTTTCTCTTGTTATGACAAATGTTTCTTCTTCGCAGACTTCACAGGAAGAACAGGATAAGGAATCCAGAGAAGTGCCCCAGAGGAAACTGTTTTATGGAGAGGAAGCCACAGAGTTGACAGGAAACCAGACCTTAACCCCCATCTGCACCTGCCCTGAGGCTGGCTCTTGCGCTCAATGCGTCCTGAGCGCCCCCAGGTGGTTCTGTTCCCCCTCCAGGGAGGCTTGTTTCTGGATTCACACTTACATTTTTTTTTCTAATTGTGTACCCAAAATGGAGAGAGAGTAAACCGTGAATCCATGCATCTCAGAGAACACAGAACAGCAGAATAACACACCCTGTCCCTGCCCCCCACCCCCTCCGCCCACACACACATTTAGCTAAATCTTATTAAAACTGCTGAAAACCAAACGGAAGTAGAAATACACGCAGGCAAGTGGAGGTGAGCGGGGTGGGGGGATTCCTTCCCAAAGAACAGAAAAGATGGCGACAGCATTCTTCTAGTTAAACCTTACAAGCAACAGGAAAATTGATGGTATCTGCAAAGTGTTGGACGAAAAGTCAGCTCATTATTTTATAACCCACGGATGTTCTCTAAAAAGTGAAAAAAAATTATATTTCTCTTTGACAGCATGAGGAGCTCAATGAATCCATGCCCCCATGAGACCAGTGAAAATTATTTTGAAACTTTTGAAAACTTACAGGGTTTGGAAAGGCTCTAACAGCATAAAGTAAGTGAAGAAATATTTATTCAAGAAAATCTATAAAACTCAGTAAGTCCAGTCATTGTATTTGATCTAAGATGCTCTTCCTTCCTTCCACATCCCAGCTCAGCATGACGTAAACTCCGCTGCAGACAGATGCATCCAGGAAGACAGGACACCTTCTACCACCTCCAACCAGAGGAAACTCTTCCCCAGGGGCCAGGACATTGGCCCTCTGACCCTGCCCACAGCACGTGATGCTGAGGCTCAGTTCTGGACAAGAGCTGCTGAGAGCCAGAGACTCACTTCTTCCATGGAGCCCCACTCATGGATGGAGGCTTTGCCCTGGGTCCAGAGCCACTGGGAACATTGGGTCCCTGGTTTCTAACTCTGTCCTATGACAGAGGATCCCCCCACCAGAACTAGAGTACTGGGAACATGGGAAGCTTCGGCCAACCCTCCCCTTAGCGCTCATCTCCTACGCTGAGGGAGGAAAAAGCTCAACTATATCTCCACCTGCAGAAACGCTTATGCGTGCTGTCCCACGGGAAAGGGAGTACTGGAATTCAGTTATAACGTATGATCCTTAATTTGGTCCTAACATTCTAACTTCAATAACAACAGAATGTGGAAAAGTTCAAAGGCTGCCAGTGCTCTCAAAAACAGCGGAGGCTGTGGTGGAAGGCCCTTGGAACGAGACGGGTGGATGCATGGGAGATGCAGGCTACACTGCAGGGCTGCTGGCTTGCAGGAGAGAAGCCAGGAGCGGGAGAGCTGGGGGACGTTCTCTTGTGGTTGGAAAATATGCCGGACACTATACAAATTAGCCCGTGTTTGTTTGCTTCAGTCTGTGAAGCAGTTCAAACCTCAGTGCATGGTTGAAAATAGTAGGATTTTCCATCTGCAAGTGGCGGAGCTCGACATCTGGGGCCTGGTCAGGAAAGAGACAGAGAAAGCCCAGCCCAAACCACTGACACCTGAGGATGACCGTGGTGCTGACAGCTGTGTCCCTTTGATCTTTGAGACCGACTTCTCTCACTTAGCATCATGTCTGGAGTTCACCGGTAATGGTTTATGTTTCCGTCACTTGTTAATTTTTTATTGCTGATGGTGTTCAATTTACAGATGCTTCCTAGTTTCTTCACCTGTTCAAATTTTGAGACATTTATGTTATTTTTAGTTTCTAACACACACACCCACACACACAATATCTTGAATATTTGAATAGAAGTTATGTGTGAATATAAGATTGTATTTCTCTGAAGCAAATATTAAGGAGTAGGATATTAGGGTCAGGTGTTAAGGGCATATTTGATTTTAGAGAAAACTAAAACTTATTTTCCTGAGTATCTGTTTCCTTTTGCATTCCCATTAGCAATGATTTAGACTCTAGCAACCTGGCATGCTCACCGGCATTGGTGTTATCTGTATTTCCTCTTAATTTCAGTCATTTAAAAAAGTGTGTAGTGGTGTCTCATTGTGGGCTTGGTTTGAATTTCTCTAATGGAGATTCCTGTTGAGAGCCTGTTTATATGCTTCTGTGTCATCTGCACATCGTCTCTGATGAAATGTCTGTACAAACCCTTGCCTAATTTATCCATCGGTTGTTTCCTTTTTATTCACAGTTGAGTTCTGAGGGTTCTTATTATAATTGCATTGGTGATTATATGACTTGCAAACAGTTTCTCATCTGTAACCTGGCATTCATTTTCTCATATTCACTTGAGTAGAAAAAGTTTTTAAATTTAATAAAGTCAACTAATATCAATTTCATTTATTGATCATATTTTACATTTTAATTTTAAGATCATTGGGCAACTCTTACTTATTGTATATTGTGTCCATTATGTAATGTCTCATCATGCTCTCACCTTGTGCCCTCTCATCATTCTAAGTCTCCAATGTCCATAATTTCTCTCTACATGTCCTTGTGTACACACTGTTTACCTCCTACTTGTAAGTAATAACGTGTGACATGTGACATTGTTTGTGAGGTAGTTCACTAATTATATTGCCCCCTAATTTTATGCATCTTGCTGCAAAAGACACAGTTTCATTCCTTATTGTGGCTAACTAGTATTGAATTGTGCATACATGCTATATTCTTTTATAAAATCATCCATTGGCGGACACTCAGTTTGACACATGTGCTACTGAGAATAGTTTTATGGTAAGCACAGAAGTGTGGGTATCTTTTTGAAATAATGGTTTATTTTCCTTTGGGTAGTTACCCAGTAGTGGGATTGCTGGACCAAATGGCAGGTCTATTTCTAGTTTTCTGGGAAATCTCCATACCATTCTCCATAGAGGTTGTACTCGTCCACATCCTCATCAACAGTGTCTAAGAGTTGCCTTTGTTTTTCATCCTCACCAACATCTGATATTTTTGAGTTTTTAGTAATAGTCATTGCAACTGGTGGAAGATGATATCTTATTGTGATTTTAATTTGCATTTCCCTGATGGTGAGTGATGTTGAGCATTGCTTATATATTTATTATCCATTTCTATGTGTTCTTTTGAAAATGTCGCCTGGTGCGGTGGCTCAGGCCTGTAATCCCAGCACTTTGGGAGGCTGAGGCGGGCGGATCACAAGGTCAGGGGATCAAGACCATCCTGGCTAACACAGTGAAACCCTGTCTCTACTAACAAATACGAAAAACTAGCCGGGCGAGGTGGTGGGCGCCTGTAGTCCCAGCTACTTGGGAGGCTGAGGTAGGAGAATAGCATGAACCCAGGAGGTGGAGCTTGCAGTGAGCTGAGATTGCGCCACTGCACTCCAGCCTGGGGAACAGAGCACCAGACTCCATCCCAAAAAAAAAAAAAAAAAAAGAAAATGTCTACTCATGCCCTTTGCTCATTTTAGTGGGTTTATTTGGTGCTTGTTGCTGTTGTTGTAGATTTGTTTGAGTTCCTTGCAAATTCTTCATGTTAGTTCCCTGTCACGACCAAAGTGTGCAAAAGTTTTCTATCATTCTGCAAATTGCCTATTCATTCTGTTGTTTTGAAAAAAAATCTTTAGGTTAATTAAGTCTCATCTATTTTTTTTTTTTTTAGATAACAGGAACCTTTCCTTGCTGAATCGTCGTCAAACAGGATACAGCTTCTGCTTGCATGAACCACTAGCAGGGCACACGCCATTTATTAGTAAAGAAGAGGGAGGAAGACAAGGCTCTGAGTCAGATGGGGATAAGAAGCCCAGGCCCTGTCAGGAAAAGGCATCTCAGCCACTCTTTCCTGTTCTGCAGCGGTGGGGAGGGAGCACCACTGAGAAGCAGTCCGGGTTTTTGTACAGGAGGCGCCCTGGGCTGTGTGTCTGTGGTCTCCGTGCACAGTAATATGTGGCTGTGTCCACAGGGTCCATGTTGGTCATTGTTAGAACCACCTGGTTTTTGGAGGTGTCCTTGGAGATGGTGAGCCGGCTCTTCAGCGATGCACTGTAGTATTTATCATCATCCCAATAAATGTGTGCAAGCCACTCCAGGGCCTTCCCTTGGGGCTGACGGATCCAGCCCACACCTATACCACTAGTGCTGAGTGAGAACCCAGAGAAGGTGCAGGTCAGCGTGAGGGTCTGTGTGGGTTTCACCAGCGCAGGACCAGACTCCTTCAAGGTGACCTGGGACAAGACCCCTGTGGAGAAAGCATAAGAAGATGAAGCCCGCGAAGAAAAGAGCAGATGTTTCACCCCTGAAGTAATGCTTGACCACAGCACTCACAGGACGGCACAGTCAGCAGCAGGAGTGTGGAGCAAAGCGTGTCCATGGTGGGGCACAGGAGTCACTGAGCCAGACCCGGTGCTCAGCTTTTCAATCGTGAGGAGGGTGGAGCTGGTGGAGATTTGCATCCCTCATCTGAGCCCTACTCTATGGGGTGCACTCAGGTCTCAG
>NW_022311797.1:0-100 GCF_002776525.5 Piliocolobus tephrosceles | reverse complement strand
GTGCTCTCCATGGGGGACACCGTCTCATTTCAGGACCGTAGCTCTCAGTCAAGGCTGTGACACTCCTGCTTCCACAGACAGGATCTTCTTGGATGCTCAC
>NW_022311796.1:0-1195 GCF_002776525.5 Piliocolobus tephrosceles | reverse complement strand
ACAACATGGGTTTGAGAAATAAAGAATATTATATACTAGGATTATCCAAACCTACATCCAAGCTGATGAAGCTGGGACACTTCCACTGAGGACTTGTGAAGTGTACAATTCTACAGAAGTGTCATTGTCATTGTGTACCTGCTCAATTATCAGGCAAGTTAAAGATCATGATGAATATTAGTAGTATAACGGTATAAATCCTTCTGGTGTCTTGCATGAGAAACATGCAGTAGCATTTACTACCTTCTTTGACATTGATTCCTGGGTGTATGAGTTGCTCTTCTGATTTTAGGTCACATTTCTTTTCATCATTCAGGATATTCTCATTGATGTCAACACTTTTTATTTCAGTAATACACACATGACCCATAATATCTCTTTGTAATTTGTGACTGTATATTTTCTGGAAGCCTGTATTCCCATTTTTTTCAGTGTATTTCCTCATGTTCCTGTCCCAAAGACACAAACTATAAAACATCAAATCTGATGCTAGTACAGGCAGGAGGATACAGCTTGATGCTAACACTGCATGAATGTATGGATAACTTTATCATATTTACATATGATGGATTATGTATTTCTTTTGCTTTTCAGTGTCTCCTCAGAAACAATCAGCCTGGAAGGTAGTTACTCTTTCATTTATATTTTGAATTACTAATTGTATAGTCTATGAGATATATATTATGTATTGACTATTTTGCTTCTCATTCCACTCAGGTTATATTTAAAAAGAAAGTTCCTGTTTTGAATATTGCCAGAAGAATGATGGTTGGTTGGAAATCTGGAACAGGTAATTTGGCAATACACATTTAATGTCATGTGCACTCAAGATAGAAGAGAACGTCCCACCCCTGAATAAATCAGCAGGAGGCTCACTGAAAGTGCACTTTCTGATTCAGCAGGCCTGAGATTGTGCATTTCTAGTAAGTTCTCAGGTGATTTTGATGCTGCTGTTCCTTGGCCATGATCTTAGTAACAAGGTTATAGACTTCCCTACATTGAAATCATGTAGAAGAACCGTTGGAAAACAGTCCAAGACATAAGAGGATCAGGGGACAGCATAAATTTGCTGTGATTTCAGAGCATGTTTGTAAGGAGAGGGGAAGGAGAAAGGGAAGAAGTAATAGAAGTTATAGATGTCAGATGGTTCTGCTACAACCAGAGGGAAGAAGTTGTCATAATAACCCATAAACAC
>NW_022311795.1:0-1664 GCF_002776525.5 Piliocolobus tephrosceles | reverse complement strand
AGGAGGATCCTGCAATGGATTGCTGGCTCTCATGATCTGTTCTATCTTTGGTTATTAAACTTGAGTTTAGGACTTCAAATTCTCTTTAAACTGAGAAGAAAACATGAATTCAGAAATGCTCTTTCCATTAAAAAAAAAGAGTTTATATTTTATGACAAAGGGTTAAATCCCACTATGCCCTAAACAGTCAAGGCTTGTCTTGGCTTCTTGTCCTCCTTCTTCCTGATGAATTGTTTGACACTGCCCTGATCCTGCAGCTCTTTTCTTTAGAAAATAACATTTGGTTCTGGACATGGAGAAGCTTGGGCTTTGCTGATTTAAGGCCATAATGAATATAACAGCAAATTTAAATACTTTCATATCTATAAAAGCACGAGTCTTGAAATAACAAATGTTAACATAGAACACTCAGTGTTGGGTCTTTATAATACAGTTTTCTTTAATCATCAGTGGTTCAGTTGCTATTTATTTCCAATTCTCTTCTGTAACTTTAAACCGTGTATTCCGTTATAGTTTTCTGTATTGCTAGATTGTGTTAAGGCTGAACTATAATTTTAGGGTTCAGATTTCAATGGATTAACTTTATAGTACAGAAAATTAGGAAACACACTTTTTCTCTAATCTTGCATTTCAATGACCATGGCATTGATTCTGTAGAGGTAGACTTTATCAATACATTCGGTTGTCTTATTTTAAAATACAAATAAATATCTGTGTCAATACAAGAGACCATTTTCAAGAGACTCTCCAAGAAGACTTAAATTTTTTTTTGGTAAGTGGCAGGTGAGAGTTCAGGGGTACCTATTCCTTTTGCAATTCCTAAACATAAATTAGGATAATTGTTTTAGAAAATACTTAGAGAAAGAGATGTGCTGGTAAGTTTGAGCTCTAATTAAGCAGCTTCTACAGCTCATGCTTTAATTCAATTCCAGGTATTGTCCCCTTTTGCTAGTCAACACTGACACAGATCTGCTACTTTGAGATCATTTGTATTATCCCTTCAATTGGGTTCACAACTTGGGTTTTAACATTAGGTGAAGGAAGACAATAAAGGATAGTTTTGAATTTACACAAGTAATTTCAGAAAGGACCTCGGCAATGTTTATCATTCATTTTCTACTCAGGTCTCCTTAGTGTGGCAAACTGAAGGTAAAACAACTGAATTTAATGTCTTTACCCACAAAAAATCATTTTAGGGCTCTTATAGTTCACTCACCGGTATGTCATTCTCCCAGCCTCAAATTCCGGAGGGCTTCTCTTTCTTCCCCCTCCCTCACATTCTGTATCCAGACGATTGTTAAATCCTGCCCACTGGTGCTTGTAATTCATCTAGAATGTATCCTCTCTTTTCCTCTTGTTCTCAACTTGAGAGGGCATTGTCATTACCTGGGAAGCTTCATAAAAATGTACAAACAGGGCCTTCCCCCTCAAAATTTGAAAAGATGTTTGAGATGGGTCCTAAGAAACCTTCATTTCTAACAAGGCAACCAGCTAATTTTGAGGGGCCTTCCACAAGGAGGCCTGAGAGGATGGAAAATAGGAGCCAGTTTAAGAGGGAGGAAGCTTGTTCCAGACAGCAGGGGCAGCAGGCAAGTGGGCTGGGAGGCTGGGGAGTGGGGAGCAGAGAGAGAGCAGGAGATCAATCTGGGTCTCCCAGGCCTTAG
>NW_022311791.1:3929-10823 GCF_002776525.5 Piliocolobus tephrosceles | reverse complement strand
TTTTTTCATACAAGGAAGTTTTCTTAAAATGTATAAATCTCTTTTTTTCTAAATCCACAAACAAGATTTAATAATATAACACACATTGTAATACATTTTGTAAATATTTGCATATGAATATGCACAATATATAGTAAATGTAAGCCATTTTATATTTCCTTGCATTTCTTAAAATCAAAGCCAATGAAAAACATTTTAAGTACAATCATATAATTTACTGATCAAAGAAAAATTTTCCCACTCTTCTATAAACTTACAGAGCCTGGGATTTTTATCAAATAAATTTTGGATACCTTATAGCGCTCGCATTGTCAATTTAAAAAAAATTTTTGTTTTAATTTAGCTTTTATTTTCAATAGAGACAGAGTCTTACTATGTTGCCCAGGCTAGTTTCCAACTCCTGGTCTCAAGTGATTCTCCCACCTCGGCCTCCCAGAGTGCTGGGATTACAAGCAATGAGCCACCGTGCTTTCCTAGCATAGTCCTTATATAAAAAAAAAAAAAAAAAAAAAAAAAAGCCAATCTAAATATTTGCGAGATACTGAGTGAATGGATGGATTAACAAATGAATGAACTAATAAAGCAGTGTCTGAATTTAGGAGAAATTCTTTTTTTTTTTTTTTAGGAACATTAAAATATATTTAACAGCTCTGTGCAACTTCTCCAGAATGATGGACATTGCCCTATGTACATATATGAAAAATTTATGTATTTATTTACAGCATATATATAGCTTCCTTGATTAGTGTATTCTCTTTATGTTGTATGTTTTTTTCTACAAATGACTATAAAAGCCTATTTGGTTATGATACAATTTCTATAAGCACTAAAACAACCAAACTAATAGTCCCATCCCTATTTGTGTTGAATATTTGAAAGTTGTTATTTTTGGGTCATTTTTAAGCATGTTCATATCTCTTTTTCTGAATTTGACTTTGTAATACTTTTTTATTTTTTAATTTATTTTAATTTATTTTGAATTTTTAAAAATTTTTTTATTATACTTTAAGTTCTAGGGTACATGTGTACAACGTGCAGGTTTGTTACATATGTATACATGTGCTATGTTGGTGTGCTGCACCCATTAACTCATCATTTACATTAGGTATATCTCCTAATACTATTCCTCCCCCCTCCCCCCACCCCACAACAGGCCCTGGTGTGTGATGTTCCCCTTCCTGTGTCCAAGTGTTCTCATTGATCAATTCCCATCTATGAGTGAGAACATGTGGTGTTTGGTTTTCTGTTCTTGAGATAGTTTGCTGAGAATGATGGTTTCTAGCTGCACCCATGTCCCTACAAAGGACATGAACTCATCCTTTTTTTATGGCTGCATAGTATTCCATGGTGTATATGTGACACATTTTCTTAATCCAGTCTGTCATTTATGGACATTTGGGTTGGTTCTAAGTCTTTACTATTGTGAATAGTGCTGCAGTAAACATACGTGTGCATGTGTCTTTATAGCAGCATGATTTATAATCCTCTGGGTATCTCCCCAGTAATGGAATGGCTGGGTCAAGTGGTATTTCTACTTCTAGATCCTTGAGGAATTGCCACACTATCTTCCACAATGGTTGAACTAGTTTACAGTCCCACCAACAGTGTAAAAGTGTTCCTATTTCTTCACATCCTCTCCAGCACCTGTTGTTTCCTAACTTTTTAATGATTGCCATTCTAACTGGTGTGAGATGGTATCTCACTGTGGTTTTGATTTGCATTTCTCTGATGGCGAGTGCTGATGAGCATTTTTTCATGTGTCTGTTGGCTGCATAAATGTCTTCTTTTGAGAAATGTCTGTTCATATCCTTTGCCCACTTTTTGATGGGGTTGTTTGTTTTTTTCTTGTAAATTTGATTGAGTTCTTTATAGGTTTTGGATATTAGCCCTTTGTCAGATGAGTAGATTTCAAAAATTTTCTCCCATTCTGCAGGCTTCCTGTTCACTCTGATGGTAGTTTCTTTTGCTGTGCAGAAGCTCTTTAGTTTAATGAGATCCCATTTGTCAATTTTGGCTTCTGTTGCCATTGCTTTTGGTGTTTTAGACATGAAGTCCTTGCCCATGCCTATGTCCTGAATGGTATTGCCTCGGTTTTCTTCTAGAGTTTTTATGCTTTTAGGCCTAACATTTAAGTCTCTAATCCATCTTGAATTAATTTTTGTATAAGGTGTAAGGAAGGGATCCAGTTTCAGCTTTCTACTTATGGATAGCCAGTTTTCCCAGCACAATTTATTGAATAGGGAATCTTTTACCCATTTCTTGTTTTTGTCAGGTTTGTCAAAGATCAGATGGTTGTAGTTGTGTGGTGTTATTTCTGAGGGCTCTGTTCTGTTCCATTGGTCTATATCTCTGTTTTGGTACTAGTACCATGCTGTTTTGGTTACTGTAGCCTTGTAGTATAGTTTGAAGTCAGGTAGCGTGATGCCTCCAGCTGTGTCCTTTTGGCTTAGGACTGTCTTGGCAATGCGGGCTCTTTTTTGGTTCCATATGAACTTTAAAGTAGTTTTTTCCAATTCTTTGAAGAAAATCATTGGTAGCTTAACGGGGATGGCACTGAATCTATAAATTACCTTGGGCAGTATGGCCATTTTCACAATATTGATTCTTCCTATCCATGAGCATGGAATGTTCTTCCATTTGTTTGTGTCCTCTTTTATTTCATTGAGCAGTGGTTTGTAGTTCTCCTTGAAGAGGTCCTTCACATCCCTTGTAAGTTGGATTCCTAGGTATTTTATTCTCATTGAAGCAATTGTGAATGGGAGTTCACTCATGATTTGGCTCTCTGTTTGTCTGTTATTGGTGTATAAGAATGCTAGTGACTTTTGCACATTGATTTTGTATCCTGAGACTGCTGAAGTTGCTTATCAGCTTAAGGAGATTTTGAGCTGAGACGATGGGGTTTTCTAAATATACAATCATGTCATCTGCAAACAGGGACAATTTGACTTCCTCTTTTCCGAATTGAATAACCCTTTATTTCTTTCTCTTGCCTGATTGCCCTAGCCAGAACTTCCAACACTATATTGAATAGGAGTGGTGAGAGAGGGCATCCCTGTCTTGTGCCAGTTTTCAAGGGGAATGCTTCCAGTTTTTGCCCATTCAGTATGATATTGGTTGTGGGTTTGTCATAAATAGCCCTTATTATTTTGAGATATGTTCCATCAGTACTGAATTTATTGAGAGTTTTTAGCATGAAGGTCTGTTGAATTTTGTTATAAGGCGTTTTCTGCATCTATTGAGATAATCATTTTTTTTTTTTTTTTTTTGTCTTTCGTTCTGTTTATATGCTGGATCACATTTATTGATTTGTGTATGTTGAACCAGCCATACATCCCAGGGATGAAGCCCACTTGATCATGGTGGATAAGCTTTTTGATGTGCTGCTGGATTCGGTTTGCCAGTATTTTATTAAGGAATTTTGCATCGATGTTCATCAGGGATATTGGTCTAAAATTCTCTTTTTTGTTGTGTCTCTGCCAGGCTTTGGTATCAGGATGATGTTGGCCTCATAAAATGAGTTAGGGAGGATTCCCTCTTTTTCTATTGATTATTTTAATTTATTTTGATTTTTTTTTATTTCCATAGGTTATTGGGGAACAGGTGGTGTTTGGTTACATGAGTAATTTCTGTAGTGGTGATTTGTAAGATTTTGGGGCACCCATCACCGAGCAGCATACACTGCACTCACCTTGTAGTCTTTTATCCCTCACCTCCTTCCGACCCTTTCCCCATGTCCCCTAAGTTCATTGTGTCATTCTTATGCCTTTGCATCTGTGTAGCTTAGCTCCCACTTATGAGTGAGAAAATACGATGTTTGGTTTTCCATTCCTGAATTACTTCACTTAGAATAATAGTCTCCAGTCTCATCCAGGTTGCTGCAAATACCATTCCTTCATTCCTTTCTATGGCTGAGTAGTATTTCTTCATATATACATATATATATATATATATATACACACACACACATATACATATATACACATACATATATATACACCACAGTTTCTTTATCCACTCGTTGATTGGTGGGCATTTGGGTTGGTTCCACATTCTTGCAATTGCTAATTGTGCAGCTATAAACATGTCTGTCCAAGTATCTTTTTTGTATAATGACTTCTTTGCCTGGGTAGATGCCCAGTGCTGGGATTGCTGTATCAAATAGTAGTTTTACTTTTAATTATTTAAGAAATCTCCACACTGTAACGGTCTTTTAAAATATGTGCTTTTTATTTCTTGCTTGTGTATTTTTGTATTTGGAAATTGATTTTCCACAGTGGGTGTGCTACTGACATTCCCACAAGCAGTGTAGAAGTGTTCCCTGATCGCCGTGTCCACGTAAACATCTACTGTTTAATTTTTTGATTATGGCCATTCTTGCAGGAGTAAGGTGGTGTCGCATTGTGATTTTTATTTGCATTTCCCTGATCATTAATGATGATGATGTATATATTTATATGTTTTTATAACATATATACTACTTTCTTCATTAGTGTATTCACTTAAGTTGCACTTTTCTACAAATGACTTTAAAAGCCTGTTTGGTTATAATACCATTTCTATAGGCACTAAAACAAACAAATAGCCCCATCACTATTTGTGTTCAAAATTTGAAAGTTGTCATTTTTGGGTTAATTTTAAACATGTTCATATCTCTTTTTCTAAATTAGACTTTGTAATGCTTTCTTATTTTTTAATTTATTTTAATTTTTTTTATTTGCATAGGTTATTGGGGAGCAGGTGGCGTTTGGTCACATGGTATTTGGTTACACAAGAAAGTTATTTAGTGGTGATTTGTGAAATTTTGGTGTACTCGTCACCCGAGCAGTATACACTGAACCCAATTTGTAGTCTTTTATCTCTCATCCCATTTTCACTCTTTCCCTGAGTCCCCAAAGTCCATTGTGTCATTCTTATGCTTTTGCATCCTCATAGCTTAGCTCCCACTTACAAGTGAGAACATAGGATGTTTGGTTTTTCCATTCCTGAGTTACTTCACTTAGAATAATAGTCTGCAGTCTCATCCAGGTCACTGCAAATGCCATTAATTCCTTCCTTTTTATGGCTGAGTGGTTTTCCATTGTGTGTATATATATACACACACATATACATGTATACACATATATATGTATATATATGTGTGTGTATATATATACACCACAGTTTCTTCATCCACTTGTTGATTAATGGGCACTGGAGTTGGTTCCATGTTTTTGCAATTGCGAATTGTGCTGCTATAAACATGCGTGTGCAAGTATCTTTATTGTATAATGATTCCTTTTCCTCTGGGTAGATTCCCAGTAGTGGGATTGCTCAATCAAATGGTAGTTCTACTTTTAGTTCTTCAAGGAATCTCCACACTGTAATGCTCTTTTAAAACATGTGCTTTTTATTTCTTGCTTGTATTTTTTTGTTTTTGGAAATTGATTTAGAAAGTGTATATAATCCATAGAGACCTCAGCCCATTTTTAATGATTCATGTTACAAACACTCCAATAGCTGCCTGTGGGTTCGGCATGGTAGGAAGTACAGGTGAAAGAAGACAAATAAGACAGAACTGGTATTCTGGAACTTGAGAAAATGAAGAACCCTGGCAATCACAATGCAGGGTGAGAAGTGTTATGAGAAATGCATCTGCGGGACCCCTGGGGGCACATGTCTGTCTCCTAGTGCAGCCCAGGAGGTATTGTCATGGAAGGCATCCCTCTTTTTTTTTTTTTTTTTTTTTTTTTTTTTTGAGACGGAGTCTTGCTCTGTCGCCCAGGCTGGAGTGCAGTGGCACGATCTCGGCTCACTGCAAGCTCTGCCTCCCGGGTTCACGCCATTCTCCTGGCTCAGCCTCCTGAGTAGCTGGGACTACAGGCGCCCGCCACCGCGCCCGGCTTATTTTTTGTATTTTTAGTAGAGACGGGGTTTCACTGTGGTCTCGATCTCCTGACCTTGTGATCCACCCGCCTCGGCCTCCCAAAGTGCTGGGATTACAGGCTTGAGCCACCGTGCCCGGCCGAAGGCATCCCTCTTAAATCATCTCCCAGAGGATGGCATCTGATGAGGTAGGATGCATATTCCAGGCAAAGGAAGCAAATGCACTGGGTTATTAAAGTATTGCAAATAACTCCTGCACACTTCTGGGACAAGTATAAATTGGTACAAATCCCTGAGGAGAAATATTTGGTAACATCTACCAATATTAAAATGTATTAATGATCAGATATGGGACCCAGCTCTCCCAGCTGTTCCACTTTTGAAAACGTTTCCTGCAGTCACTTGCACATGGGTAACGTGGCAGATGCACTGTTTTGTTCACGGCAGCCCTAAGCCTTCGCACAGAGTTGCAAACACCCTGGATCTTCCTCAGGAGAGGAAGGATTCAATAAAATACTGTGTGTCCAAATGGTGGGAATGCCACGACAGTCAAATGATAAGAAAGACTTTCTGAGATATGATGTTAGGTGAAAAAAGTGGGTTGTAAATGGATGTGTGCGATATACTATATATTATGTGAATAAGGGAAAATACATATATGTCTTTACTTGTTTCTTGTAAATGTATAAAGTCATATCAACATGTATGTAAGAAGCTGACAAAAGTATTTGTCTCAGTGTGTAGTGTGGTTATATGGGACTAGATACAGGCCTCATTGGGGTGAAGGATGAGAGGGAGAGAGTGGTCCAAGAAACAGCTACAGACCTTCTCCATGTTTCCACAGTCATCAGCTCGTGGCCAATTCCATTTCATCCGAACTCCTAGACATTTCTGCCTGCCCCAGAGTAGAATATCTTGTATATATACAGATGCACACACACACACACACACGCACACACACAATTATAGATAGATGGATGGATGGATAGATAGATAGATAGATAGATAGATAGATAGATAGATAGATAGATA
>NW_022311791.1:0-3919 GCF_002776525.5 Piliocolobus tephrosceles | reverse complement strand
ATAGATAGATAGATAGATAGATAGATAGATAGATAGATAGATAGATATACATATATTCATGTTCTTGGTTTATGGCCCAATTATGATCCATGCATAACAATTAAAGGTAAAATTTTTCTCTTAAATATGTACTTTGTCAAACTTCTGCAATAATTATGAAAGTCTTAAGTTATTAATGGAGTAAAGGAAGTTTGTTATTATTATCAAACTCTCCTACACACAATTTTTTTTTTTTTTTTTTTTTTTTTTTTTGAGACGGAGTCTTGCTCTGTCGCCCGGGCTGGAGTGCAGTGGCCGGATCTCAGCTCACTGCAAGCTCCACCTCCCGGGTTCACGCCATTCTCCTGCCTCAGCCTCCCGAGTAGCTGGGACTACAAACGCCCGCCACCTCGCCCGGCTAGTTTTTTGTATTTTTAGTAGAGACGGGGTTTCACCGTGTTAGCCAGGATGGTCTCGATCTCCTGACCTTGTGATCCGCCTGTCTCAGCCTCCCAAAGTGCTGGGATTACAGGCTTGAGCCACCGCGCCCGGCACAATTTTATTTTTATTATGATTTTTCTTTTAATGCATAGAGATCTTTGTGTGTTTTTTTACATTTTTAAATATACAGAGCCATTGAAGGTTTTCTTTTGATATTAATTTTTAAATTTTTGTATTATAGTTAGAAACTTTCAGATTTTTTGAAATTTGATAAGGTACTTTATGTCAAGTGGGTAACCAAGTTTTAGAAAAATTTCTGGAATGCTTGTAAAGATTGTGTGTTCTCTAATTATTTGGTGTAGTTTTCTATAAATGTCCATTTCAAGGAGCTTATTAAACTATTAAATCTTTCATATTTATATTAGTTTGGTCTCTATGCCAGTCATAGACCATTCTCACAGCTGGTGAGATTATGCTGAGTTATCCCAGTATAATGGTGGATTTGTTCATTTCTATTTTTGTTCTATTAATTTTTCTTTTATGTATATCATAGATATTAATGCCATTTAATTAGATGCATGTATGTTTAAATTGTTATAGCTATCTGAGAACTTAACAGATTTTCTCATATGGATGACTGTTTTAACCATAAGGATGACTTTTGCATTAATATTTAATTTATCTGATGTTGATACAGTTAAACCTCTTTTTCTTGGGTTAATATATATTTGGTCTTTTGTTTCCCATCTTTTTCTTTTCAAACCTTTTATGTCTTTATCTTTTCATTATAGAGTTTAATCTGTTTGTATTCATTGTGCTTATGGATGCATTTCTATCATCTTATATTGTACTTTCTATTAGTATACTTGCTGTTCATATCACTTTTATTCTGTCTATCTTTTTTGTGTTTGTTTTATTTTAGCTTGAGTATTACCATTTTATTTTCTCCTTAATTTGGTCAGAAGTCATATCCTCTAATTTTATCCTTTTATTAGATATTATAGAAATGTTAAAATATGCATTTTTTGAAGTGTGTACACAAATAAAGTGAATAAGTAACCTGACTCTTCTTCAGAACAATATAAAGACCACACAAAGTGGGCACATGGCTGTGGAGGGACAAAGGTGATGCTGTGGCACACAGACTGAGTACACAGAGCTGGGTCTCTTCAGCAATGATGTATGTCTGTGTGAAGGATGCCAAGGCACACTCTAAGATAACGTGTGTCGGGGGGGTGGTGGGGGAGCATGTGCGTGAATGCGTGCGTGTACACCTGATGCATGCTCAGGAATATGTGTTTATCTATGTGCATCATTGTTTTTAATTCAAAAAGTGCATAGCTTTCATTTTCACAGGAAGTTATGATGCAAAGAACATGCCTTATACAGCAAGTACCTTTGGTAGCTTTGGATAAACTTTTTTTTTTTTTTTTTTTTTTTTTTTTTTTGTTAGATAGAGTATTGCTCTGTCGCCAGGCTGGAGTGCAGTGGCGCGATCTTGGCTCACTGCAATCTCTGCCTCCCAGGTTCAAGCGATTCTCCTGCCTCAGCTTCCCGAATAGCTGGGACTACAGGCACACACCACCACGTCCAGCTAATTTTTGTATTAGTAGAGACAGGGTTTCGCCATGTTGGCCAGCCTGGTCTTGAACTCCTTGAACTCCCACCTGCCTCGGCCTCCCAAAGTTCTGGGATTACAGGCGTGAGCCACTGTGCCCAGCCTGGATAGACATTTTAAGGTAGCATCTCATTTTTGCCATGAATTTAGCAGCTGTTTACATCCTAAAAAGCTAGATTCAACTTTGAAACTTCACCAGTCTAGGAGAGTATAGTATAAAGAAATCAATCACCATAGAAGGCAGATTAAACAGACATATTCTGAGCAGACAAGTGGAACATGAAACCACTCAAAGTAGCAGAATTGGGCCTGTGCGTTTAAAAGCACAAAAGAAACTGAAATATCTAAAATCCTATAGCTAAGAGAAATTTCACATGGAGAGACTGAGAAACTTCTGCAATAATTATGAAAGCTTTAAGTTATGAATGCAAAAAACTGTTGCAGATGTTTCTGTAATAATCTCCAAAAATGAATCTGTTGCCCACTAAAACTCAGGACAGTAAGGAAGTAGAAAGTTATGGCAAGACTGGGCTAATTCTAATTCCATTGGCCATGCCTGACTAAGCATTTCATTAATTCTTTAGTGAGAAGAAATTTGAATTACAGTTGGCATCAAGAAGTAGTTACATCTCTATTTGCCAAGATCAACTGTTTAGCAAAATTTAATAATTGATTCAGTAATATAGAGTCAGTCATTCCTAAATAATGTTTTCTGTTTGCTTTATACATTTCTGAAGCAAAAGGACAAAACAATTATTTTTTAAAATGAAAGGTCAGTATCAAAAAAGCAAAGTCAAAATTCTGCAAGTTTTGGTGCTGAGCATGGATTGGCCAGATATACTTTATTGCTTTTGGAAATGGTTCTTGAGTGATTAATGTAGGAAATATTCTGGAAGGGTTTTCTCTGCCTTCGTGTGAAGATTTCCAGTTCCCAGGAGCCACAGAGGCTGATTCATTTGTCTATACACGATTGTTATTATTATTATTATTATTGTTATTATTATTATTATGCTGAGTTGTTTGAGCTCTCTATATGTATATATGCACACACACACATATATATTCTGCTTATTATTCTCTCATTAAATGTATAGTTTGCAAATATTTTCTTCCATTCTTTAGGTTGTCTCTTCATTGAAAATGTATCATACCATGCAGAAGCTTTTGAGATTCATGTTATTCTATTTGTCTACTTTCCTTTTACTGCCTGTGCTTTGGACGTCTTACTCAAAAAGTCTTTGCCGAGACCAGAGTCCTCAAGCATTTCCCCATAGTTTTCTTTTAGTAGTTTCATAGTTTATGGTGATAAACTATGAGCATGTAGTTTTGACTCCATTTGCCAGTGTTGTGGACTGAAGTTGTGAGGACAGAATGCTTTGTGTTTTCATAAGTTTTCTGTGCAAAGTTGATTTGATGACAGTGGCCTCCAAAGAAGGAACTTTCATCCAAACACTGAGGTCTCTGACCAGACAGACAATAAAAACACTCCTTAATGTGGGAGTCTTCTGTACCATATAAAATGTGCAAATTAGCAACATTTCTGAGTATTGAGCTACAAGATTCAACTCTGGAATATTTTATGGTTTTATTCTTTTTAATATTTAATGGAGGAGACACATTTTTGCTTGTAAAGGAATAAACTCATGTGTCTAATTATATATTAGGAAAATGAGGTCATTTCCTTCTATGTGGCAATATATTCACATATGGGGGAAATGTCATAATATATGGGACAATAAGATGGATAATACTATACTAACAAATATAATAAAATGAATAATATGAAAAAAATCAAGAGATGGAATTAACTTTAAATACAGGGCAGATATATTTTTATCAGCTTGCTGGGCTAGCACTTTTCCTTACTCCTCTCCCTGAAGG
>NW_022311790.1:0-5388 GCF_002776525.5 Piliocolobus tephrosceles | reverse complement strand
TTCCTTCCTTCCTTCCTTCCTTCCTTCCTTCCTTCCTTCCTTCCTTCCTTCTTCCTTCCATGTGGCAGAGTCTCATCTGTCACCCAGTCTGGATTGCTGTGGCATGATCTTGACTCACTGTCACCTCCAGCTCTTGGGTTCAGGCGACATCGGCCTCCCAAAGGGCTGAGATTACAGGCATGAGCCACTACGCCCAGCTCAGGCTTTATTTCATAATGCTAAGGAAAAGAATATCATCATTTTCTTATTTATATTTCATGTCGGAATGCTTAAATCGATATCCTTTGTATTTTGAAGTGCGTGACATGGAAGGTGATCTGCAAGAGCTGCGTCAGTCAAAGACCGGGGTTAAATCTGGATTTGGGTGCTGGCATCAAAGTGAAGATTATACCCAAAGGAGAACACTGTAAAATGCCAGAAGCAGGTATGTTATCCATCAAGATGCAAATTCATGTGCTTTCTCATTTACACAATATTATACTTTTGGTAATAGAAGGATAACATCACTGCTACTTTAAAAACACAGCGCAAATGCAAACTTTCTTTGAAATGCCGTTCAGACCCAAATGCCAGATTGCAAGACTTAAACACAATCAGATACAGAAACAAATTGGGTCAAAGCCGTATTGAATCATCAAACATGGCAGCATTTTCTTAGTTTGGTGTATAACCAACAGCTAACAATTTTCAGATTCTTTTCTAATTTCTGCTTTTAACAAATACATAATGCATTTGTAATACCAGTTTGTGTGAAGTGTGCTGAGCCCTGAAACAGATTCTAGTACCGACTCTACCACAATTTGTGAGACTCTGGATGAATCGTATAAATTCCACAAGCATCCTTGCTCTTATTGAAAAGAGTGGATGTGCATCAGATAGATTAAAATCCATTTCGTTGTTGATCTCCGCATGCTCCAGTTCTGTTGGATAGAAGACCAAGATATTCTGATTTTCATTATTTGTTTATCACAACAATCAGCTTCAGTCGAATTATAATGTCTGAGTTGAGATTTCATGGTACCTAAGAAAATGAGTGGGCACTCTGCTTGATGTTTGTTTTCCTGTATGGAGCCCTGTGTGAGTGTTCTTGGATTTTGTCAAATTCTGAATTCTCTGGCTCTTAAAGAATAACTGTGTTTTAAAGCCATCCCTCAGTGAAGCCTTGAAGGACTGAATGATAAAATGGCAAGAGATCATCAGGTTTCTGTGGCCAGTGAAGTAGGGAGAATGCATGTAGGTCAGTGATGCTCAAGGTGGGTGTAAGATGCTTCTGCTAAGCATGCCCCCTGCCCTCCTGTCAGTCTTCATGAGCTACTTTGTGTAATTAGGTTGAAGACTCACATAGTAGAGTCACCTCTAACCATACCATAGGTTACATACCACAGGTTTCTGCCTTGATACACTAGATGACAGGGTTTGAAGTTCAACAACAGCAGGGTGCTAATTCCTGAGTAGTTGACATAAGTCCGTTTTACACATATTTTCCAAATTGGTGACTGTTAATTACAACACCTCTTGAAGTCAAAGGAAGCACCCCATGTTTAAGGGAGAAATTACCTACATGTTTTAACTCTACTCTGCTGAACCATTCCATTACACTACTCACATTAAAAGATAGTTCTCAGACGATTTCCAGGAGCCCATTGAACAAGCCTCAGTTGTATTCTTAGGGAGGTCATAGCTTTAAATGCACGTCTTATTAAAATAAATAGCACCTTACATGATAAAGGAAAAGAATACTATGAAATGACAATAAAAGAGCCATGGAATAAACTTAAAGGAAAAAGAAAGAAGTAGTGAATGAAAGACAGGTACGAATCATTAGTAAAAGGAAAAGTAGTCGAAATGTCATAAATTTAAAAGATTGGTGTTTTGAAAGTTAGCTATGAATAGAGTATTCAGTAGTTTACCCAATATTGAAGAAAATGGAAAAAGCACAACATGGAATATGAACAAGACAGAATGATTTAATATAGGGCGTTATTGAAAGTGAATGCAATCTTGAACGCTAATATTTTCAGAGCATAGATGAAATGGTTGATAAGCTAGGAAGGCGTACATTATTTATTTCTGTAATACCTGATTATTTAAGCATCCCAAAGCCTGTGGAAGAAACTGTGAAATATTCCAGTTGTCCCTCAAAAAAAATTTAGTTTTAGAAACAAATTTTGGGTTTTTCAGCTGTCCTACTCTTGTTTTCCATTTCCGTATCTCTCCATTTTTTCATGTATGACACGGTCTGTAACGCTATCACATATTGATGACAAAACTGAGAGTAATAGCTTAAGAGTAATGCGACCACATACTTATTTGTACAAATGGGAATACTTTCAGGTGTAAAAAGAGGCATGATTCGTGTTGATATCACGGTAGGAGAACACTGGGTACAAACGGTTACTGTACCTTACAAACCACAGAAGGGTGAACGAGCCCAAATAAATGCTTTTGCCCTTCTGCACAACAGAGTAAAAACAAATGCAATGCTGGCCTTTCTCTTCACTTCACTTACGAAGTTCGTAAGGTGACATTAACCATTTTCTTTCAAGGTAGTACTCAGACCGTTTCCAGGAGCCCATTTGGCATCCAGACCACAGATTCAAGTCAGAATATTAAAAGAGTTTTTGCCAAAAATTTCACATTTTTCGTAAATTCCTTTTTTGTTTCTTAGGATTTTTGTGTGGCGCTGGTATTTTGAGTAAAACTATGCACAATGTTTGCTTTCTACTTTAAACCCCTCTTTAGTGGGTTCACTTCATTTAATGTGTTTGGACCTCGGACTGTCTTGCTTTCCTTGTAGCACTAGAAAGCAGGGTGTGTTTGAAAAATATCTTTAATGCATCCGTTTGGACGACTATTGTCCAAGTCTCTACAGAAGTCTACCTGAATGTAAGCAAAAGGGTGACTCTTAGGCTTCTGCTTTTGTCCATTGTAGAAAACTAAAACTCTGGTGTCTTTTCCGTATCCTTAATGTCATCTAAACACAGTTCTGCTAAGTAATGTTGCCACCCGTTATGTTTCTGTTACAGGTGAAGGGCAACCACAAGTTTAAATGAAGACAAGCTGAAACGACGCAAACTGGTTTTATATCAGATATTTGACTTAAAGTATCTCAATAAAGTTTTGCAGCTTTCACCAAAGAAGGCCTGCTCATCTTTTGTTCACTTCCTTCCCAGGTATTTGATAATATTGAAAATCGTGGCTGGGTGCGGGTTCCCACGCCTGTAATCCCAGCACTTTGGGATGCTGAGGCAGGAGGATTGCTTGAGCTCAGGAGTTTGAGACCACATGGGGCAACAGAACAAGACTCTCTGCAAAAATAAAAGAGTGAATGCATAATGTATGCACGTCTCTATGTAGCTGTCTTCCCAGCTACTCTAGAGCCAAAGGGTGGAGGATGCCTTGAGCCCAGGAGGTCCAGGAAGAGGTTATGTTTTTTTGTTTTTGTTTTTTTGTTTGAGATAGAGACTCTATTTAAAAAAAATTAAGTGTCATTTTTGAAATTTTGTATTCTGATTGAGCTGGTGTGCACAGGGGTGATATTATGAAATACATATTTGGTCCTAGACCCTGCTTCCTGGCATACAACTCCTACAATTTTTAGAATCTCCACAAAGTGGTGTCTTTTTGTATGCTAGTGAGTTGCTGGCAGCACCTAGGTAGCTCTAGGCTGGGGAATGAGAGTGTTGGGACTTTCAGCCCCCAGCTAAACCTTCAGGAAGGGAGAGGGGCAGAAAGTTAGATTGATCCCCAATGGCAGGACAACAGTTTAGTCTACACCTACATAATGAAAACCTCCATCAAAACCAAAAAGAGAGGATTCAGAGAGCTTCTGGCTAGCTGAACATATGGAGGGCAACATGCCCCTGGTGGGCACAGAAGCTCCCTGCCCCTTCCCCCATATCTCGTGCTGTGTCTCCTCACCTGCTTCCTTTCCTAGGGTATCCCGCTTGCCACAGAACATGTGAGAAGTCCCTGGGCTATAGAGCTAGATGAGAGAATTAGGGGCTAGGTAGAAGAAAGGGTCAAGCAACCAGGGCAACCTGCTGAAGCAAGATGACTTGGGTCCTACCTACACTGTCTCTTTAGGGACTACGGCATCAAGTAGCCATGGGTTTCCATCCTGCCTCTCACACAGTGCTCTTGATATGGTGGGCAAGATACACCCTTTGGGACTGTTTTTCCATTTCTAAAGTAGAAATTACAATATGTACACTAAAACTACTTGCTATGAAGAATAAAGGAAATAACATCAAGCAAGCTTTACATTGCAGATAAATTTGGCTTCCTACTTAGATTTCCTTTTTTCCTTTAGATTTCAAACTTTTTCATTTCATTTTTCCTTACAGCTGCATATCTAGTGTGTGATAACCTGCTTTTGAATTTTAAGTAAGAATGTCAACTTTTAAAATACATTTGAATTCAGAAAATAAATATTTGATTTAAGTATGTTAATTTAGTAGCAGTGTAGCTGGTGTCACCCAGGCATAGATTCTGAAGTTAATTTGTAAATAACTGAGGTGTGACAAGGCCAAATGTAAGTTCATAGTATGTGCTGAAAACTTAACTTGCTGTGTGTGATGCCATGAATAATAAATCAATATTCTGTCTATGCTGCACCACGGAACTCAATACATTAGTGTGTCAATTGCTCAAGCAGTCCCCAAGCAGCCCTGAGGCATTTCTAGTGTGTGATAACCTGCTTTTGAATTTTAAGTAAGAATGCCAGCTTTTAAAATACATTTGAATTCAGAAAATAAATATTTGATTTAAATATGTTAATTTAATAGCAGTGTAGCTGGTGTCACCCACGGTACACATTCTGAAGTTAATTTCTAAATAACCGAGGTGTGACAAAGCAACTGAATGTCTGCAGTGTGGGCTGAAAACCTTTGCTGCGTGTTATGTGGGTGGATCACCTGACGTCAGGAGTATGAGACCAGCCTGGCCAACATGGTGAAACGCCATCTCTACTAAAAATGCAAAAATTAGCCAGGTGTGGTCGTGTATGCATGTAATCTCAACTACTGGGGAGGCCGAGGCAGGAGAATCACTTGAACCCAGGAGGTGGAGATTTCCAGTGATCTGAGATTGTGCCATTGCACTCCAGTCTGGAAAATAAAGAGTGCAACTCCATTAAAAAACAAAACAAAACAACAACAACAACAACAAAAAAAAAAAAAACAGGAAGGAAGGAAGGAAAAGAGAAAAAGAAAAAGAGAAAGAGTGAGAGACGAGGGAACGAGGGAGAAAGGAACGGAGGGAGGTAGGGAGGGACTGTACCTTTGGGTACAGTCCCAGCAATGGGACTGCAGGGCCAAATGGTATTTCTGTTCTTAAGCCCGTGAGGAATTGCCACACTCCTTTCCACAATGGTTGAACTAATTTATA
>NW_022311789.1:4792-19339 GCF_002776525.5 Piliocolobus tephrosceles | reverse complement strand
TGAAATTCTGATGACGTTTATCAGGGGCTTGCAGGGCAGGGGTAGGGCTTGTTTTCGCAAACCCGAGGCGGGAAAGCAGTCTTACACAAAGGCAGTTAATCATATTGCGACAGGTTTTACAGGGCTTGTTTTGCAACATGGGTGTACCTTACTTAAACGCGTCTTGTGACCTTGCCGTGCCTCAGAAAGAAAAACAGGAACTTACAAAATCTCTAGAATGTGCCGAGATAGGGACAAAAGGATTGTGAGAGCAGAACAAAGGTTTAGCAATAGGGTGGGTACACACTTTTACGCCCTTTCAAAATGAGACACAGAGACAAAATATAGAGAAAGAAAAAGTGGGCCCAGGGGACCAGCGCTCAGCATACAGAGGACCCACGCCGGCACCGGTCTCTGAGTTCCCCTAGTATTTATTGATAATTATATTTACCATCTTAAAGAAAAGGAAGTGGCAGGATAATAGGATCATTATAGGGAGAAAGTCAGCAGTAAGACATACGAATAAAGTTCTCTGTGACATAAATAAGTTTAAGGAAAAGTGCATGCCTTGATATGCATATGTAAACATCTCCATAAACCTTTTTAGTGCATAAAGAGCAGCATTGTGCTAGCAAGTCCCGCCTTTTGCCCTAAGGCGGTTTTCTCCTTTCTCAGACAGAACATACAATTGGGTTTTATACCGAGATGTTCCATTGCCCAGGGACAGGCAGGAGACAGATACTTCTCTCTATCTCAACTGCCAACAACCGCCAAGAGGCCTTCTTTCCTCTTGTACTAGTCCTCCTCAGCATAGACCCTTCACGGGTGTCAGGCTGGGGGACAATCAGGTCTTTCCCTTCCCACGAGGCCATATTTCAGACTATCACTTGGGGAGAAACCTTGGACAATACCTAGTTTTCCTAGGCAGAGGTCCCTGCGACCTTTGGCAGTGTGTGTGTCCCTGGGTACTAGAGATTAAGAGAATGGTGATGACTTTTAACCAGCAAGCTGCCTTCAGGTACTTGTTTAACAAAGCACAGCCTGCACAGCCCAAAATCCTTTAAACCTTGAGTCACCATAGCACATGTCTCTTGCAAGGACAAGGTTGGGGGTAGGGTCACAGATTAACAGCATCTCAAATACAGAACAAAATGGAGTCTCTTATGTCTACTTCTTTCTATATAGACACAGTAACAGTCTGATCATTCTTTCTTTTCCCCACATCAAAGCTTTATTAATAACAATATTATATAACATTTATAGGTAATATTTATTAGACTTTTAAAATAAAATTTCTTAATAGAAATGGGGTTTTGCCATGTTGCCCAGGCTGGTCTCAAACTCCTGAGCTTTAAGCGATCCTCCTGCCTTGGCCTCCCAAAGTACTGGGATTGCATACACGCATTGAGCCATTGCACCTGGCCTTATTGCTTTATTTTATTTTATTTTATTTATTTTATTTTGAGACAGTCTTGCTCTGTTGTCCAGGCCAGAGTGCAATGGCATGATCTCGGCTCACTGCAGCCTCCTCCTCCCCAGTTGAAGTGATTCTTTTTTTTTTTTTTTTTGAGACGGAATCTCACTCTGTCGCCCAGGCTGGAGTGCAGTGGCGCAATCTCGGCTCACTGCAAGCTCTGCCTCCTGGGTTCACACCATTCTCCTGCCTCAGCCTCCCAAGTAGCTGGGACTACAGGCTCCTTCCACGACGCCCAGCTAATTTTTTTGTATTTTCAGTAGAGATGGGGTTTCACCATGTTAGCCAGGATGGTCTCAATCTTCTGACCTCGTGATCTGCCTGTCTCCGCCTCCCAAAGTGCTGGGATTACAGGCGTGAACCACTGCACCTGGCCTGAAGCGATTCTTGTGTCTCAGCCTCCCAAGTTGCTGGTATTACAGATGTCTGCCACCACGCCTGGCTAATTTTGGTATTTTTAGCAGAGATGGAGTCTCGCTATGTTGGCCAGGCTGGTCTCAAACTCCTGACCTCAAGTGATCCACCCTCCTTGGTCTCCCAAAGTGCTGGGATTATATACAGGTATTGAGCCACCACACCCAGCCTTATTGGACATTTTGAATGTGCTGGATACTGCACCAAGTGCTTTACTGCATCATCTCATAGATGCCTTAGAAGAACCCTATGACATACCACTGTTAGCTCCATTATACAGATAGGAAAACTGATATTCACAGAGGTTGGGCTACTTATTAAGATTACATAGCTAAACTGGGCACAGGGGCTCATGTCTGTAATCCCAGCACTTTGGGAGGCTTGAGCCCAGGAGTTCGAGACCAGCGTGGGCAATATAGAAAGACCTCATCTCTACCAAAACAAAAAAATTAGCCAAACATGGTGGCACACACTTGTGGTCCTAGCTTCTCAGGGGCCTGAGGTGGGAGGATACCCTTGAGCCTGGGAGGCTGAAGCTGCAGTGAGCTGTGATCACGCCACTGTACTTCAGCCTGGACAACAGAGCAAATTAAAAAAAAAAAAAAAATCACATAGCTAGGGTGGCAAAGTTAAGACTTGAACTTAGGACTCCATGGGTTCAGTGCTCAGTCTCACAAGACTGCCCCTACTTCAGACACCAGCCACAAGTGGGGTCCCCAGGACACCCACACTTCTGCCCAGCTGGTGAAAAATTTGGGAGTTCGCATGACCTACCCCTCATATTCAGTAATTCACTATAATTACTCACACAACTCAGGAAAGTGCTATAATTATTATTACAGTTTTATTTTAAAGAATAAAACAAGAACAGCCAAAGAGCAAGGCATGGGAGGCTAGGAGGGGCATAGAGCTTCCATGCCCTCTCTTGGGCATGCCACCCTCCCACCACATTGATGTGTTCAGCATCCCGTAAGTGTAGTTACAAACAGAAATTATAGTAATACTGGTTTTCATGTTTGTCTGTGTATTTACCTTTGCTATGGAAATTTATATTTTCATGTGGCTTTGTGTTACTGTCTGATGACATCACATTTCAACTTGAAGGATTCCCTTTAGCATTTCTTGTAGGATGGGTCTAGTGATAACAAATTCCCTAAGCTTTTGTTTATCTAGAAATGCCTATTTTCTCATTTGTTTTTCTCTTTTATTTTTATTTATTTATTTATTTATTCTTTTATTTATTTATTTTTGAGACAAAGTCTCACTTTGTCGCCCAGGCTGGAATGCAGTGGTGCGATCTCAGCTCTCCCAAATTAAAGTGATTCTCCTGCTTCAGCCTCCCGATTAGCTGGGATTACAGGCACCTGCCACCATGCCTGGCTAATTTTTTGTATTTTCAGCAGAGACAGGGTTCCATCATGTTGTCCAGGCTGGTCCGCCCACTTTGACCTCCTGACCTCAGGTGATCTGCCCACCTTGGCCTCCTAAAGTGCTGGGATTACAGGCGTGAGCCACTGTACCCGGCCAATTATTATTATTACTTTTTAGAGATGGTGTCTTACCATGTTGCCCAAGCTGGTCTTGAACTCCTGGGCTCAAGTAATCCACCTGCCTCAGTCTCCCAAAATACTGGGATTACATGTGTGAGTTACTGTGCCTGGCCTCTCCTTTGTTTTTGAAGAACAGTTTTGCTGGATGTAGAATTATCAGTGACAGGTTTTCTCTTTCAGCACCTTATATACAATTGTGTGCCATATAACAACGTTTCAGTGACAGAGCACGTATACAATGGTGATCTCGTAAGATTGTAATACCATATTTTTACTGTGCCTTTTCTATGTTTAGACATGCAATATGGTTTGGCTCTGTTTCCCCACCCAAATCTTATCTTGAATTGTATTCTCATAATTCCCATGTGTTGTAGGAGGGACCTGGTGGGAGATAATTTCAATCATGGGAGTGGCTTTCCCCACACTGTTCTCATGGTAGTGAATAAGTCTCATAAGATCTGATGGTTTTATCAGGGGTTTCAGTTTTTGCATCTTTCTCATTTTCTCTTGCTACCGCCATGTAAGAAGTGCCTTTTGCCTCCCACTATGATTCTGAGGCCTCCCCAGTCATGTAGAACTGTAAGTCCAATTCAATTTCTTTTTCTGACTGGGAGTGGTGGCTCATGCCTCTAATCCTGGCACTTTGGGAGGCCGAGGTGGGTGGATCACCTGAGGTCAAAAGATGTAGACCATCCTGGCCAACATGGTGAAACCCCGTCTCTACTAAAAATACAAAAATTAGCTGAGCGTGGTGGCATGCGCCTGTAGTCCTACCTACTCGGGAGGCTGAGGCAGGAGAATCGCTTGAACCTGAGAGGCAGAGGTTGCAGTGAGCCAAGATCGCACGACTGCACTCCAGTCTGGTGACAGAGCAACACTCTGTCTCAAAAAAAAAAAAAACAACTTACTTTTCTTCCCAGTCTCAGGTAGGTCTTTATCAGCAGCATGAAAATGGACTAATACAGTAAATTGGTACTGTTTCACTTGTCTGTGTGAAGAGACCACCAAACAGGTTTTGTCTGAGCAACCTGGCTGTTTATTTCACCTGGGTGCAGGCAGGCTGAGTCCGAAAAAGGAGTCAGCAAAAGGTGGTGGATTATCATTAGTTCTTATAGGTTTGGGGATAGGTGGTGGAGGTAGGAGCAACATTTTGCTGGCAGGGGGTGGATCTCACAAAGTACATTCTCAAGGGTGGGGAGAATTACAAAGAACCTTCTTAAGGATGGGGGAGATTACAAAGTACATTGATCAGTTAGAATGGGACAGAAACAAATTACAATGGTGGAATGTCATCAGTTAAGGCTATTTTCACTTCTTTTGTGGATCTTCAGTTGCTTCAGGCCACCTGGTCACAAGGGATAGCTTGGGCTCAGAGGCCTGACACAAGGCTTAGCTTGGGCTCAGAGGCCTGACAGGTACCAGTAGAGTGGGGTGTTGCTGAAAAGATACCCAAAAATGTGAAAGCAACTTTGGAACTGGGTAACAGGCAGAGGTTGGAATAGTCTGGAGGGCTCAGAAGACAGGAAAATGTGGGAAAGTTTGGAGCTTCCTAGAAACTCGTTGAATGGCTTTGACTGAAAGCCTGATAGCGGTATGGACAATAAGGTCCAGGCTAAGGTGGTCTCAGATGGAGATGAGGAACTTGTTGGGAACTGGAGCAAAGGTGACTCTTGTTATGTTTTAGCAAAGAGACTGGCAGCATTTTGCCCCTGCCCTAGAGATCTGTGGAACTTTGAACTCAAGGGAGATGATTTAGGATATCTGGCAGAAGAAATTTCTAAGCAGCAAAGCATTCAAGAAGTGAGATGGGTTCTGTTAAAGGCATTCAGTTTTATAGTGGAAGCAGAGCATACAAGTTTGGAAAATTTGCAGCCTGACAATGTGATAGAAAAGAAATTGGCCGGGCGCGGTGGCTCAAGCCTGTAATCCCAGCACTTTGGGAGGCCGAGACGGGCGGATCACGAGGTAAGGAGATCGAGACCATTCTGGCTAACACGGTGAAACCCCGTCTCTACTAAAAAATACAAAAAACTAGCCGGGCGAGGTGGCGGGTGCCTGTAGTCCCAGCTACTTGGGAGGCTGAGGCAGGAGACTGGCATAAACCCGGGAGGTGGAGCTTGCAGTGAGCTGAGATCCGGCCACTGCACTCCAGCCCGGGCGACAGAGCGAGAGTCCCTGTCACTCCAGCTGTGGCTGAAAGGGGGGAAAAAAAAAAACATTTTCTGAGGAGAAATTCAAGCCGGCTGCAGAAATTTGCATAAGTAACTAGGAGCCAAATGTTAACCCCCAAGACAATGAGGAACATGTCTCCAGGGCATGTCAGAGGCCTTCAGGGCAGCCCCTCCCATCACAGGCCCAGAGGCCTAGGAGAAAATGGTTTGGTGGGCCAGGCCCAGGGTCCCCATGCTGTGTGCAGCCTAGGGACTTGGTGCCCTGAGTCCCAGTCACTCCAGCTGTGGCTGAAAGGGGCCAATATAAAGTTGGGGCCATGGCTTCAGAGGGTGCAAGCCTCAAGCCTTGGAAGCTTCCATGTGGTGTTGAGCCTGTAGGTGCACAGAAGTCAAGAATTAAGGTTTGGGAACCTCCGCCTAGATTTCAGAGGATGTGTGGAAATGCCTGGACACGCAGGCAGAAGTTTGCTGCAGGGGCGGGGTGCTCATGGAGAACCTCTGCTAGGGCAGTGCAGAAGGGAAATGTGGGGTCAGAGCTCCCACACAGAGTCCCTACTGAAGCACTCCCCAGTGGAGCTGTGAGAACAGGGGCACTGTCCTCCAGATCCCAGAATGGTAGATCCACCAACAGCTTACACCATTCACGTGGAAAAGCTATAGACACTAGATGGCAGCCTATGAAAGCAGCTACGAAGGAGGCTGTACCCAGCAAAGCCACAGAGGCTGAGCTGCCCAAGACCATGGGAACCTACTTCTTGCATGAGCGTGACCTGGATGTGAGACCTGGAGTCAAAGGAGATTATTTTGGAGCTTTAATATTTGACTGCCCTGATCACGAGGTCAGGAGATCAAGACCACCCTGGCTAACACAGTGAAACCCCGTCTCTACTAAAAATACAAAAAATTAGCCGGACGTGGTGGCAGGTGCCTGTAGTCCCAGCTACTTGGGAGGCTGAGGCAGGAGAATGGCGTGAACCCAGGAGGCAGAGCTTGCAGTGACCTAGTATCACACCACTGCACTCCAGCCTGTGCTAAAAAAAAAAAAAAATTGACTGCCCTGCTGGATTTTGGACTTGCATAGGCCCTGTAACCTCTTTGTTTCAGTCAATTTATCCCAGTTGGAATGGGTGTATTTACCCAATACCTGTACCCCCATTGTATCTAGGAAGTAACTAGCTTGCTTTTGATTTTACAAGCTCATAGGCAGAAGGGACTTGCCTTGTCTCAGATGGGATTTTGGACTGTGGACTTTTGGGTTAATGCTGAATTGAGGTAAGACTTTGGGGGACTGCTGGGAAGGCATGATTGGTTTTGAAATGTGAGGACATGAGATTTAGAGGGGCCGGGGGTGGAATGATATGGTTTGGTTCTGTGCCCCCACCCGAATTTCATCTTGAATTGTACTCTCATAATTCCCATGTGTTGTGTGAGGGACCCGGTGGAAGATAATTTGAATCATGGGGGTGGTTTTCCCGATACTGTTCTCATGGTAATGAACAAGTCTCACAAGATCTGATGGTTTTATCAGGGATTTCTGCTTTTACATCTTTCTCATTTTTTCTTGCCACCACCATGTAAGAAGTGCCTTTTGCCCTCCGGCATGATTCTGAGGCCTCCCATGTGGAACTGTAAGTCCAATTAAACCTCTTTTTCTTCCCAGTCTTGGGTATGTCTTTATCACCAGCATGAAAATGGACTAATACAATATGTTTAGATATACACATACTTGACACTGTGTTGCAATTTCCTAAAATATTCGGTATAATAACATGCCCTGCCAGTGTGTAGTTTAGGAGCAATAGGCTACACCATATAGCTTAGGTGTGTAGTAGATTATATCATCTAAGTTTGCATAAGTACACTCCATCTTGTTCACTTAGGATGCAATTGTCTAACAATGTATTTCTCAGAACACGTCCCCATTGTTAACTGATACATGACAATGTTATCTCACTGACTAATGGCCTACAAGGTTTCTGTTAAGAAATCTGCAGGCCGGGCGCGGTGGCTCAAGCCTGTAATCCCAGCACTTTGGGAGGCCGAGACGGGCGGATCATGAGGTCAGGAGATCGAGACCATCCTGGCTAACATGGTGAAACCCCGTCTCTACTAAAAATACAAAAACTAGCCAGGCGAGGTGGCAGGCGCCTGTAGTCCCAGCTACTCGGGAGGCTGAGGCAGGAGAATGGCATAAACCCAGGAGGCGGAGCTTGCAGTGAGCTGAGATCAGGCCACTGCACTCCAGTCCGGGCAAAAGAGTGAGACTCCGCCTCAAAAAAAAAAAAAAAAAAAAAAAAGAAATCTGGTCTGGGCATAGTGACTCATGCCTGTAATCCCAACACTGTGGGAGGCCAAGACAGGTAGATTGCTTGAGATCAGGAGTTTGAGACCAGCCTGGGTAACATGACAAACCTTGTCTCTACCAAAAATATGAAAATTAACCAGGTGAGGTAGTGCATGCCTGTTGTCCCAGCTACTCAGGAGGCCAACGTAGGATGATCACTGGAGCCTGGGAAGTTGAGGCTGTAGTGAACCATGATCATGCCACTGCATTCCAGCCTGGGTGACAGAGCGAGACCCTCTCAAAAAAAAAAAAAAAAAAAGAAAGAAAAAAAGAAAAACGAAAAAAATAGAAATATTCTAATAGCCTTATTAAGCATCCTTTTTATGTGATGAGTTGCTTCTCTCTTGCTGCTTTCAATATTTTTTCTTTCTTTTTGTCTTCCAACAGCTTGATTATACAGTGTCTCAGTGTGGGCACATTTGGGTTTAACCTCCTTGGAGTTCATTGAGCCTCTTGAATTGATACACTCAGTCTTTCCTCAAATCTGGGAAATTTTCAGCTATTATTTCTTCAAATAAACTTTCTGTATCTTCCTTTGTCTCTTCTCTTTCTGAAATTCCCATAATGTGTATACTAATCCACTTGATTGAGTCCCATAAGTTCCTTAGGTTTTGTTCACTTTTCTTCATTTTTATTTCTTTTTGCTGTTCAGACTCAATCATTTCAAATGACCTGTTGTCAAGTCTCACTGATGCTTTCTTCTGCCTGCTTGAATCTGCAGTTAAACTCCTCTAATGAATTTTTCAGTTCAGTTATTATATTTTTAAGCTTCTGGATTTGTTTGGTTCTTTTAACAAAAACAATTTCTTTCTCTTCGTTGATATTCTTATCGTGTTCATATATTGTTTTCCTGATTTCCTTTAGTTCTTTGTCTGTATTATCCTTAGTTCTTTGAGCATATTTAAAATAGCTGTTTTAAGGGCCGGGCGTGGTGGCTCAAGCCTGTAATCCCAGCACTTTGGGAGGCCGAGACGGGCGGATCACGAGGTCAGGAGATCAAGACCATCCTGGCTAACATGGTGAAACCCCATCCCTACTAAAAAATACAAAAAAAACTAGCTGGGCGAGGTGGTGGGCGCCTGTAGTCCCAGCTACTCGGGAAGCTGAGGCAGGAGAATGGCGTAAACCCAGGAGGCGGAGCTTGCAGTGAGCTGAGATCCGGCCACCACACTCCAGCCTGGGCGACAGAGCGAGACTCTGTCTCAAAAAAAAAAAAATAATAAATAAATAAATAAAGTTTTTGTCTGGTAAGTCCAATCCCGTTTTTCTTCAGAGATGGTTTCTGGATGTTTGTTTTGGTCCTTTGGATGGGCCATATTTTAGTGTTTCTTTGTATATCTTGTAATCTTTTGTTGAAAATTTGGCACCTGAAAAACAACCACCTTTTATAGACTTTACAGACTGGTTCTGTACAATGGAAGACCTTCTCTAATTAGCCTTACATGAAGGGTTAAGGTTTCCTCAGGCCTTTTCTAGGTATGGGTCTTCCCTGGCCAGTGTGTGTGGTTTTTTTTACAATTCACCCATATACACAGAAATTCAATCGATAATTTTGTATTCCTCAATCAGTAATTTCTTGCCCCACGTATCTGCAGATCTGTAGTCCCCCTGTGACTTTCATGAGCCATGCCTGCTCCTTCCTGAAGTTTTTCCTAGCCTGAGCCATGTTGTATTTGGCCATGTGAGCTCCAAGTTAAGTAACAGGTGACAGAGAGACCAATCAGGCAGCCCTTAGACAGGTTATAACATTAAAAATTAGGTTCACTGTCTCTCTGGTTCAAAGAAGTGGAGACCAGACGGCTGTTTCCTGTAAGGCACACCATGCCAAGCTAGAAGTGGGTGGAGCAAAGGCAAACAAAACTGCCATGAAACTTCCTTCTATTTGTAATGTGGGTTTTTCTTTCTCTGCATTCACTTGGTTGTTGGAGGTCTTTTGATTGATTTCCAAAGCCCCTATTATTTTAGTCATTCTCTAGTTGTTTATTTAACGTTTCCATAGGGGAAACAAGGGCCTGAAGCTTTCTGAAGTTTTTTTAGTCCACCATTTGCTGATATCACTCCAAGTGTTTTTTTTTTTTTTTAGAGGCAGAATCTTGCTCTGTCTCCCAGGCTGAAGTGCAACAGTGATGTGGTATCATGGCTCACTGCAGCCTCGACCTCCTGGGTTGAAGTGATCCTTCTGCTTTAGCTTTTTGAGTAGCTGGGACTACAGCCATATACCACCACACCTGGCTTTTTTTTTTTCTATTTTTTGTAGAGACAGGGTCTTGCTACGTTGCCCAGGCTGGTCTTGAACTCAAACAATCCTCCCACCTAAGCCTCAAAAAGTGCTGGGATTACAGACGTGTGCCAAGCGTCTTTTTAATAACTCATGACCAATAAATGCATAAATTACCTGTGGTCTTCCTCAGGCAGATAACAGGTGAGGTGGGTGAAGCCCAGGCCTGCCCAAGGACACTGGTGTCTTTATTTACCCCATGCTGAGAGAAGGCCAGAATGTTAGAGCTTAAAGGGCTCTTGCAGTTATCCAACCCCACCCCACATTATAAGGATATAGGTAGTTCCAACGGGAACTGCTACTGCTATCCAGTCCATAAGCCAATTGAGATCTGAAATGAACTGTTTCTCTCTTTCCCATCCCAGTAATGACAGTAGCTGTCTCCATCAAAAACAGCTTTAGAGTTTGCTATGTGCTTTCCCTTTTGTCTTCTGATTGAATTTTCCAACCCCCTGGAAAGGTGAGTACTATCAGTCTGTTGCACAGATAAGGGAACTGGGACTGGGAGAGCTTGAGATTTTTCTCTGGGTGACATGGCAGTCAGAACTTCCAAATGTGCGGGGGTCTGTCCTGCAGACCCCAGCTTGCACGATGGACAAATAATATACCCAGATACCGATATTCAGAGAAAGAGCAGCTAGGGGCCCGAGCCACTCACAGACACCAAGGAAGGTGCTGTAAAGAGTCAGAAGCTATGGCCTCAACTAGCTGGCCCTGCGGGCATTTATTTAGCACGGTTTTAATGATAAAGGCTTTGAGTCAACACACCTATGGGTGATTAATCTGGTAGCCCCCACCCTGAGAGAGCCATCCTGCCCCGTGAGTGATCAAAGGTTAGTTTTAGGACCACGTGAGTAAACAAGCTATTTAGATAAACTCCTCTACATTCCTACGTATCTGCACCCTAAGCTATTAAGTGGATTTGACTGCCTTCAGCCAAACAATTTATGCAAACCTCCAGGCCTTCCAAGAGGGTTGGTGTTTATATCCTATAACTTCATCTTAAAATTTCTCCCACCTGCCTGACTGAACTCCCACAAAATTGGAAACCTATGTCTGTGCTATGATGTAATTGACTGTAATTCTGCTCAGGGCACAAGTCACCTATTTAGACACAGGGCATGCTGCCTCTTCCTAAAGGTAACAGAGTGAGGGACTGGGGAAGCCAGATTCCAGGACAGGAGAGGAGGATAGGCTTTTTTTTTTTTGAGACAGAGTTTCGCTTTTGTTGCCCAGTTTGGAGTGCAATGGTGTGTTCTCAGCTCTCCGCAACCTCTACCTCCCTGGTTCAAGCAATTCTCCTGCCTCAGTCTCCTGAGTAGCTGGGATTACAGGCATGAGCTACCATGCCTGGCAAATTTTGTATTTTTAGTAGAGATGGGGTTTTTCCATGTTGGTCAGACTGGTCTTGATCTCCCGACCTCAGGTGATTGGCCTGCCTCAGCCTCCCAAAGTGCTGGAATTAGAGGCATGAGCCACCACGCCCAGCCAAGGATAGGCTTTTGAAGACTGTTTGTGATAGATGATATGGCAGTGATGCAAGCAAGCCCCAGACAGATGAGGCCAGGGGCTGCTGGCCACAGGCTCCTTCCCTACAAGTGCAAAAAGTGTCAGCTCATAAACTGGGGATGAACTGGATGTGTTCATCTAGCTGCAAGGCTCTGGTTCCAGCTCCCAGCTTTTCCTTCTCTCTTTCTTTCTTTTTCTCTCTTTCTTTCTTTCTTTCTCTTTCTTTCTCTCTCTCTCTCTCTTTTTCTTTCCCTCCCTCCCTCCCTCCCTACATTTATTTATTTCTTGGAGTCTCCCTATGTCACCCAGGCTGGAGTGCAGTGGCATGATCTTGGCTCACTGCAAGCTTTGCCTCCCAGGTTCATGCCATTCTCCCACCTCAGCCTTCTGAGTAGCTGGGACTACAGGTACGTGCCACCATGCCCAGCTAATTTTTTGTAGTTTTAGTAGAGATGAGGCTTCACCATGTTGCCTACACTGGTCGCAAACTCCTGACCTCACGTGATCTGTCTGCCTCAGCCTCCCAAAGTGTTGGGATTACAGGAGTGAACTACCACACCCAGCCCTAGCTTTTCTTTTTTGTCTTAGACTCAGGTACTCAGCTTGCTGGATTAGATACTTGGTTAGACAGTTTGGCCACCAATGCAGAGCTCTCCTTTCTTGTTGCCTCAGGACACAGAGAACAGAGGATCTCAGCTTTTGAACAGTCTGGGGAAACAGAGTATACCAAAAAATATGAGAAAAATACAAATTTTACAAAGACCTGACAATCTTGTACTAGTCTAGAGTACCTAGAACCCTATTATGGTCAGAAACTCTTAGAGATGAAGAAATGCTCCAGCCAATTCTGTTGTTTGAGGGTTTGTTGTTGCTGTGTTTTTGTTTTTGTTTGAGACAGGGTGTCACTCTGTTACCCAAGCTGGAGTGCAGTGGCATAAACACAGGAAAGGCAAGTGATATGTATTTGGACGAACCGAGGCAAGATGGTGCACTTCCGGGTTCTTCATCCCCATCCCCAACTCTTCCCGCGCGCGCGAAAATGCAGCCGGCGACCCGGGAAGGTGCAGACCAACTGGGCATGCGCCAGGTGACGTCAATCTGAAGAGACCAAGATTTACCTGGTCGCACCTGCGGAACACCCCTGACACACCCATGCCCCACCTATTGCCCTCCCACTCCTAGAAGAGCCGCTCTCCGCCATTGAGCCACGCGGCCTTCTTGCAGCCCCACTCCTGTTGGGATGTCGGGACTGTGGGAAGTCTGTCCGAGAGCCCCACCGCGGGGGGACTCTGCCGGCCTCCTTTGCCGGAGGCCGACAGACTTCTCCCGCACACCTTAGGTTACCAAAATAAACGTGCAGTTTTGCGCCTGACCTTTGCCTACTTGCTGGTTCTTTTGTGCTCGCTCTGGTGGTCTTAGAAAAACAAGACAATATGGTTTGGCTGTGTCCCCACTTAACTCTTATCTTGAACTGTAGCTCTCATAATCCCCACGTTATGGGAGGGACCCAGTGGGAGGTAATTGAATCATGGGGGTGGTTACCTCCGTGCTGTTCTAATGACAGTGAGTGAGTTCTCACGAGATCGGATGGTTTTATAAGGGGCTTTTCCCCTGCTCCACTCTGTAGTTCTCCTTGCTGCCACCATGTGAAGAAGGACGTGTTTGCTTCCCCTTCCACCATGCTTGTAAGTTTCCTGAGGGGCTTTCCCGACATGCTGAACAGTGAGTCAATTAAACCTCTTTATTTTTTTTTTTGAGATGGAGTCTGGCTCCACTGCCACGCTGGAGTGCAATGGTGCGATCTAGGCTCACTGCAACTTCTGCCTCCCAGGTTCAAGTGATTCTCCTGCCTCAGCCTCCCGAGTAGCTGGGACTACAGGTGTGTACCACCACACCCAGCTAATTTTAGTATTTTTAGTAGAGATGGGGGTTTCACCGTGTTGGCCAGTATGGTCTTGATCTCCTAACCTCATGATCTGCCTGCCTCAGCCTCCCAAAGTGCTAAGATTACAGGCGTGAACCACCATGCCTGACCTAAATGCCTTGCCTTGCCTTGCCGATGGAGTCTTGCTCTTGTTGTCCAGGGTGGAGTTGCAATGGCATGATCTCGGCTCACTGCAACCTCCACCTCCTGGGTTCAAGCGATTGTCTTGCCTCAGTCTCCTGAGTAGCTGGGATTACAGGTGCCCGCCACTATGCCTTGCTAATTTTGTATTTTTAGTAGAGACAGGGTCTTGCCATGTTGGTCAGTCTAGTCTTGAACTTCTGACCTCATGATCCACCTGCCTTGGCCTCCCAAAGTGTTGAGATTACAGGCGTGAGACACTGCACCTGGCCTCTAAACCTCTTTTCTTTATAAATTACTCAGTCTTAATTTATAAAAAAAAGAGTCTAAACCTCTTTTCTTTATAAATTACTCTCAGCATGAGAGCTGACTAATACAATAAATTGGTACCACAGAGAGTGGGGCGTTGCTGTAAAGATACCCAAAAATGTGGAAGCGACTTTGGAAGTGGGTAACAGGCAGAAGTTAGAACAGTTTGACCGGGCGCGGTGGCTCAAGCCTGTAATCCCAGCACTTTGGAATGCTGAGACGGGCGGATCACAAGGTCAGGAGATCGAGACCATCCTGGCTAACCCGGTGAAACCCTGTCTCTACTAAAAAATACAAAAATCTAGCCCGGCGAGGTGGCGGGCACCTGTAGTCCCAGCTACTCGGGAGGCTGAGGCAGGAGAATGGCGTAAACCCGGGAAGCGGAGCTTGTAGTGAGCTGAGATCTGGCCACTGCACTCCAGCCTGGGCGGCAGAGCGAGACTCCGTCTCAAAA
>NW_022311789.1:0-4692 GCF_002776525.5 Piliocolobus tephrosceles | reverse complement strand
AAAAAAAAAAAAAAAAAAAAAAAAAAAAAAAAAAAAAAGAACAGTTTGGAGGGCTCAGAAGAAGACAGAAAAGTGTGGAAAAGTTTGGAACTTCATAGAGACTTGGAAGGCTCAGAGGACAGAAAGATGTAGCAAAGTTTGGAAAGATGGAGGAGAGTTTGGAACTTCCTAGAGACTTGTTGAGTGGCTTTGATCAACATGCTGATAGTGATGTGGACAATGAAGTCCAGGCTGAGGTGTGATCATATGGAGATGAGGAGCTTTTTGGGAACTGGAGCAAAGGTCACTGTTACTATTCAAAGAGACTGACGGCATTTTGCCTCTGCCCTAGAGATCTGTGGAACTTTGAACTTGAGAGAGATGATTTAGTGTATCTGGTGGAAGAAATTTCTAAGCAGCAAAGTGTTCAAGAGGAAGCAGAGCATAAAAGTTGGAAAATTTTCCAGCCTGAGGATGCAGTAGAAAAGAAAAACCCATTTTCTGAGGAGAAATTCAAGCCTGCTGCAGAAATTTGCATAAGTAACAAGGAGCCAAATGTTAATGACAGAGACAATGGGGAAAATGTCTCCAGGGCATGTCGGAGACCTTCTTGGCAGCCCCTTCCATCACAGGCCTGGAAGGAAGCCTAAGAGAAAAAAATGGTTTCCTGGGCTGGGTCCAGAGCCCCCGTGCTGTGTGCAGCCTCAAGACTTGGTGCCCCGCATCCCAGTCACTCTAGCTATGGCTAAAAGGGGTTAAGGTACAGCTTGGGCCATGGCTTCAGAGGCTGCAAGCCAAAGCCTTGGCAGCTTCTGCATGGGGTTGACTATGGGTGCACAGAAGTCAAGAATTGAGGTTTGGGAACCTCTGCCTAGATTTCAGAGAATGTATGGAAACACCTGAATGTCCAGGCAGAAGTTTGCTGCAGGGGCAGAGTCCTCATGGAGACCCTCTGCTAGGGCAGTGTGGAAGGGAAATGTGGGGTTGGAGCCCCCACACGGAGTCCCCACTGGGGCACTGCCTAGTGGAGCTGTGAGAAGAAGGCCACCATCCTCCAGACCCCAGAATTGTAGATCCACTGACAGCTTGCACCATGCACCTGGAAAAGCTGCAGGCACTCAACACCAGCCCATGAAAGCAGCTGGGAGGGGGCTGTGCCCTGCAAAGTCAAAAGAGTGGAGCTGCCCAAGGTGGTAGGAGCCCACCCCTTGCATCAGCATAACCTGGATGTGAGACATGGAGCTAAAGGAGATCATTTTGGAACTTTAAGGTTTAGTGACTGCCCTATTGGATTTCAGACTTGCGTGGGGCCTGTAGCCCCTTTGTTCTGGCCAATTTCTTCCATTTGGAATGGGTGTATTTACCCAATGCCTGTACCTCCATTGTATCTAGGAAGTAACTAGCTTGCTTTTGGTTTTACATGCTCATAGGCAGAAGGGACTTGCCTTGTCTCAGATGATGCTTTGGACTTGGACTTTTGAGTTAATTCTGGAATGGGTCAAGACTTTGGGGGACTGTTGGGAAGGCATGATTGCATTTTGAAATGTGAGGACATGAAATTTGGGAGGGGCCAGGGGCAGAATGATATGGTTTGACTTTGTCCCCACCCACATCTCATCTTGAACTATAGTTCCCATAATCCCCATGTGTCATAGGAGGAACTCAGTGGGAGGTAATTGAATCATGGGGGCTGTTACCTCCATGCTGTTCTCATGACAGTGAGTGAGTTATTACAAGATCTAATGGATTTATGTATGTATGTATTTATTTACTTGTCTATTATTTTGAGATGGAGTCTCAGTCTGTTGCCTGGACCGGAGTGTAGTGGCACAATCTTGGCTCACTGCAACCTCTGCCTCCCGTGTTCAAGTGATTCTCCTGCCTCAGCCTCCTGAGTAGCTGGGATTACAGGTGCCCGCCACTACACCCAGCTAATTTTTTGTATTTTTAGTAGAGATGGCGTTTCACCATGTTGGCCAGTATGGTCTTGAACTCCTGACCTCGTGATTCACCCACCTTGGCCTCCCAAAGTGCTGGGATTACAGGCGTGAGCCACTGTGCCCAGCTGAGATCTGATGGTTTTACAGGGGGCTTTCCGCCACCTTTGCTCTACACTTCTCCTTGCTGCTGCTATGTGAAGAAGGATGTGTAAGTTTCCCCTTCTGCCATGATTGTAAATTTCCTGAGGCTTCCCCAGCCATGCTGAACTATGAGTTTATTAAATCTCTTTTCTTTATAAATTACCTAGTCTTGGGTACGTCTCTATTAGCAATGTGTGAACAAACTAACACAGGAAGCAAAACTGCCATGAAACTTCCCTCCTTTTTTTTTGAGACAGAGTCTAGCTGTGTTGTCCAGGCTGGAGCATGGTGGCATGATCTCAGCTCACTGCAACCTCCACCTCCCAGGCTTGAGGATTCTCCTGCCTCAGTCTCCCGAGTAACTGGGACTACAGGCACACGCCACCATGCCTTGCTAGTTTTTGTATTTATAGTAGAGATGGGGTTTCACCATATTGGCCAGGCTGGTCTCAAACTTATAGGCTCTAGTCAGCCACCCACCTCGGCTTCCCAAAGTGCTGAGATTACAGACATGAGCCATCATGCCAGGCTCTTTCCATTTTTAATGTGGCTTTTCCTTAGATGTGTATTCACTTGGTTGCTGGTCTTTTTACTGATTTCCACTGTCCCTATTAAGTTATTTTAGCCAGTTTCTAGTTGTTCATCTAATGTTTCCATAGTGGAAACAAGGACCTGAAACTTTCTAGTCCACCATCTTGCTGGTAACACTCCAAGCTTGTTTGTTGGTTTGTTTGAGGCAGAGTCTCACTCTGTTGCCCAGACTGGAGTGCAGTGATGCAATCAAGGGTCACTGCAGCCTCAACCTTCTGAGCTCCAGCTATCCTCTAGCCTCAGCATCCTGAGTAGTTGGGATTATAGGCATGCATCACCATGCTCAGCCCTTAAAGTAAATGATAGAAATTCTTCAATATGTATCTCCAAAAATAAGAACATTCTATTCCATAACTATAATACCATTATATTATATGTACGCATTTAACAGTAGTTCCATAATACTACCCCTAGTCCATATTCAAGTTTCCCTAATGTAATATTATATATTTTATTTCATCATTATTTTTAAAACTTTTTCTTATAAAATATAACACAGATATAAAAAAACAAACATACATATGGTAAATTATTATAAATGAACACCCTTACAGCTACAATTGAGGACTAGAGATAGACCTGCCAGGTACCTCTGAAACTATCCACATACCGAATCCCAATTACAACCATCCCCTGCTCAAAGTGACCATGATTATAAGCAAGATGCCCGAGTTTTTGCACATTGAGAGGTTGTTTTTGTGTCCCTTATACTCAGACACAAAATCTTGGCTCACACTTTCCTTTTTTTGGAGACAGGGTCTTACTCTGTCACCTAGGCTGGAGGCAATGGTGCAATGAGCTCACTGCAGCCTCGACCTCCCAGGCTCAAGCAATCCTCATGTCTCAGCCTCCTAAATAGCTGGGACTACAGGTGTGTGCCCCAATGCTCACCTAATTTTTGTATTTTTTGTAGAGATGGGTTTTCACCATGTTGCCCAGGCTGGTCTCCAACTCCTGAACTCAAGTGATCTACCCGCCTTGGCTTCCCAAACTGCTGGGATTACAGGCATGAGCCACCATGCCCAGCCAATATGTAGTTTCAAATCTTTAAGAAAGTTTTCTTGAATTATAGATTTTGAGCTGGGCATGGTGGCTCATGCCTGTAATACTAGTACTTTGGGAGGCTGAGGCTGGGGGATCACTTAAATCAGGAATTTGAGACCAGCCTGGCCAATACAGTGAAACCCATCTCTACTAAAAATACAAAAATTAGCTGAGTGTGGTGGGACACACCTGTAATCCCAGCTACTTGGGAGGCTGAGGCAGGAAAATCATTTGAACCTGGGAGGTGGAGGTTGCAATGAGCCAAGATTGCACCACTGCACTCCAGCCTGGGCAACACAGTGAGACTGTGTCTCAAAACAAACAAAAAAAGAAACAAACAAGAACAATTATAGTTTTTGGTATTTGCCATGTTGTTCCCTTAATCTGGTTTTCTTTTGCAGTTACTTCGATTTACAATATGTTGGAACTGCCAACCTGAAATAATGTAAAGGATCAGAATCCAGGTTTTTTTTTTTTTTTTTTTTTTTTTTTTTGAGACAGAGTCTCTCTCTATCCCCTAGGTTGGAGTGCAGGGGCGTGATCTCGGCTCACTGCAAACTCCGCCTCCCGGGTTCATGCCATTCTCCTGCCTCAGCCTCCTGAGTATCTGCGACTACAGGTGTGTGCCACCACGCCCAGCTAATTTTTTTGTATTTTTAGTAGAGACGGGGTTTCACCATGTTAGCCAGGATGGTCTGAAAGGGCATAAAAGTGTGTACCCACCCTATTGCTAAACCTTTGTTCTGCTCTCACAATCCTTTTTTCCCTATCTCGGCACATTCTAGAGATTTTGTAAGTTCCTGTTTTTCTTTCTGAGGCACGGCAAGGTCACAAGACGCGTTTAAGTAAGGTACACCCATGTTGCAAAACAAGCCCTGTAAAACCTGTCACAATATGATTAACTGCCTTTGTGTAAGACTGCTTTCCCACCTTGGGTTTGCGAAAACAATCCCTACCCCTGCCCTGCAAGCCCCTGATAAACGTCATCAGAATTTCA
>NW_022311788.1:14555-17670 GCF_002776525.5 Piliocolobus tephrosceles | reverse complement strand
AATATACATTCTTCTCAGCACCACATCACACTTATTCCAAAACTGAACACATAATTGGAAGTAAAGCACTCCTCAGCAAATGTAAAAGAACAGAAATTATAACAAACTGTCTCTCAGACCACAGTGCAATCAAACTAGAACTCAGGACTAAGAAACTCAATCAAAACTGCTCAACTACATGGAAACTGAACAACCTGCTCCTGAATGACTACTGGCTACATAACGAAATGAAGGCAGAAATAAAGATGTTCTTTGAAACCAATGAGAACAAAGACACAACATACCAGGATCTCTGGGACACATTTAAAGCAGTGTGTAGAGGGAAATTTATAGCACTAAATGCCCACAAGAGAAAGCAGGAAAGATCTAAAATTGACACTCTAACATTACAATTAAAAGAACTAGAGAGGCAAGAGCAAACACATTCAAAAGCTAGCAGAAGGCAAGAAATAACTAAGATCAGAGCAGAACTGAAGGAGATAGAGAGAGAAAAACCCTCCAAAAAATCAATGAATCCAGGAGTTGGTTTTTTGAAAAGATCAACAAAATTGACAGACCGCTAGCAAGACTAATAAAGAAGAAAAGAGAGAGGAATCAAATAGACGCAATAAAAAATGATAAAGGGGATATCACCACCGACCCCACAGAAATACAAACTACCATCAGAGAATACTATAAACACCTCTAGACAAATCAACGAGAATATCTAGAAGAAATGGATAATTTCCTGGACACTTACACTCTTCCAAGACTAAACCAGGAAGAAGTAGAATCCCTGAATAGAGCAATAGCAGGCTCTGAAATTGAGGCAACAATTAACAGCCTACCCACCAAAAAAAGCCCAGGACCAGATGGATTCACAGCTGAATTCTACCAGAAGTACAAGGAGGAGCTGGTACCATTCCTTCTGAAACTATTCCAATCAATAGAAAAAGAGGGAATCCTCCCTAACTCATTTTATGAGGCCAACATCATCCCGATACCAAAGCCTGGCAGAAACACAACAAAAAAAGAGAATTTTAGACCAATCTCCCTGATGAACATCGCTGCAAAAATCCTCAATAAAATACTGGCAAACCGGATTCAGCAGCACATCAAAAAGCTTATCCACCATGATCAAGTGGGCTTCATCCCTGGGATGCAAGGCTGGTTCAACATTCGCAAATCAATCAACGTAATCCAGCATATCAACAGAACCAAAGACAAGAACCACATGATTATCTCAATAGATGCAGAAAAGGCTTTTGACAAAATTCAACAGCCCTTCATGCTAAGAACGCTCAATAACTTCGGTATTGATGGAATGTACCGCAAAATAATAAGAGCTATTTATGACAAACCCACAGCTAATATACTGAATGGGCAAAAACTGGAAAAATTCCCTTTGAAAACTGGCACAAGACAGGGATGCCCTCTCTCACCACTCCTATTCAACATAGTGTTGGAAGTTCTGGCTAGGGTAATCAGGCAAGAGAAAGAAATCAAGGGTATTCAGTTAGGAAAAGAAGAAGTCAAATTGTCCCTGTTTGCAGATGACATGATTGTATATTTAGAAAACCCCATCGTCTCAGCCCAAAATCTTCTTAAGCTGATAAGCAACTTCAGCAAAGTCTCAGGATACAAAATTAATGTGCAAAAATCACAAGCATTCTTATACACCAGTAACAGACAAGCAGAGAGCCAAATCAGGAATGAACTTCCATTCACAATTGCTTCAAAGAGAATAAAATACCTAGGAATCCAACTTACAAGGGATGTAAAGGACCTCTTCAAGGAGAACTACAAACCACTGCTCAGTGAAATCAAAGAGGACACAAACAAATGGAAGAACATACCATGCTCATGGATAGGAAGAATCAGTATCATGAAAATGGCCATACTGCCCAAGGTTATTTATAGATTCAATGCCATCCCCATCAAGCTACCAATGAGTTTCTTCACAGAATTGGAAAAAACTGCTTTAAAGTTCATATGGAACCAAAAAAGAGCTCGCCTTGCCAAGACAATCCTAAGTCAAAAGAACAAAGCTGGAGGCATCACACTACCTGACTTCAAAGTATACTACAAGGCTACAGTAACCAAAACAGCATGGTACTGGTACCAAAACAGAGATATAGACCAATGGAACAGAACAGAGTCCTCAGAAATAACACCACACATCTGCAGCCATCTGAACTTTGACAAATCTGAGAGAAACAAGAAATGGGGAAAGGATTCCCTATTTAATAAATGGTGCTGGGAAAATTGGCTAGCCATAAGTAGAAAGCTGAAACTGGATCCTTTCCTTACTCCTTATACGAAAATTCATTCAAGATGGATTAGAGACTTAAATGTTAGACCTAAAACCATAAAAACCCTAGAAGAAAACCTAGGTAATACCATTCAGGACATAGGCATGGCAAGGACTTCATGTCTAAAACACCAAAAGCAACGGCAGCAAAAGCCAAAATTGACAAATGGGATCTAATTAAACTAAAGAGCTTCTGCATAGCAAAAGAAATTACCATCAGAGTGAACAGGCAACCTACAGAATGGGAGAAAATTTTTGCAATCTACTCATCTGACAAAGGGCTAATTTCCAGAACCTACAAAGAACTCAAACAAATTTACAAGAAAAAAACAAACAACCCCATCAAAAAGTGGGCAAAGGATATGAACAGACATTTCTCAAAAGAAGACATTCATACAGACAACAGACACATGAAAAAATGCTCATCATCACTGGCCATCAGAGAAATGCAAATCAAACCACAATGAGATACCATCTCACACCAGTTAGAATGGCAATCATTAAAAAGTCAGGAAACAGCCAGGCGCGGTGGCTCAAGCCTGTAATCCCAGCACTTTGGGAAGCCGAGACGGGTGGATCACGAGGTCAGGAGATCGAGACCATCCTGGCTAACATGGTGAAACCCCGTCTCTACTAAAAACTACAAAAAACTAGCCGGGCGAGGTGGCGGGTGCCTGTAGTCCCAGCTACTTGGGAGGCTGAGGCAGGAGAATGGCATAAACCCGGGAGATAGAGCTTGCAGTGAGCTGAGATCCGGCCACGGCACTCCAGCCTGGGCGACAGAGCAAGACTCTGTCTCCAAAAAAAAAAAAAAAAAAAAAAAAA
>NW_022311788.1:0-14455 GCF_002776525.5 Piliocolobus tephrosceles | reverse complement strand
AAAAAAAAAAAAAAAAAAAAAAAAAAAAAGTCAGGAAACAGCAGGTGCTGGAGAGGATGTGGAGAAATAGGAACACTTTTATACTGTTGGTGGGACTGTAAACTAGTTCAACCATTATGGAAAACAGTTTGGCAATTCCTCAAGGATCTAGAACAAGAAATACCATATGACCCAGCCATCCCATTACTGAGTATATACCCAAAGGATTATAAATCATGCTGCTATAAAGACACATGCACACGTATGTTTATTGTGACACTATTCACAATACCAAAGACTTGGAATCAACCCAAATGTCCATCAGTGACAGACTGCATTAAGAAAATGTGGCACATATACACCATGGAATGCTCTGCAGCCATAAAAAAGGATGAGTTTGTGTCCTTTGTAGGGACATGGATGCAGCTGGAAACCATCATTCTCAGCAAACTATTGAAAGAACAGAAAACCAAACACCGCATGTTCTCACTCATAGGTGGGAACTGAACAATGAGATCACTTGGACTCGGGAAGGGGAACATCACACACCAGAGTCTATCACGGGCAGGGGGTGGGGGAGGGGTTGCATTGGGAGTTATACCTGATGTAAAAGACGAGTTGATGGGTGCTGACGAGTTGATGGGTGCAGCACACCAACATGGCACAAGTATACATATGTAACAAACCTGCACATTATGCACATGTACCCTAGAACTTAAAGTATGATGATAATAATAATAATAATAAAAAGAGTGTTTGGAACCCAATGTATCAAAACACAGGTTTTACTCTGTGGTATAAACAGCTCATCACAATGCATTTTCACAAATTGCTCTTTTCTAGTTTTTAGCACTGTGTACTGGATATTCATTATAGGCTTTAATGGGAAGGGCATTGTCACTTCATACATTTTACTGAATGAATATTTGGAACCTGGAGAAACAAAATACAGGTTTGATTCTGTGATGTGAAATGGCACATTACAAATCAACTTTAAAGATAATATTTTCTGGTGTTCAGCATTGGAGATATATATATATAAAATAGACCTCAATGAGCTCAGAATTGTCACTTTGTACATTCTATATAAGTAGTGTCTGGAACCCTGTGATTCAAAAAGTAGTTTCATTCAGTCTAATGAAACAGCACATCACAATGCATTTTCACAGATAGCTTGTTTCTAGTTTTATCATAGAGTATTAGTTTTTTGCTTATAGAACTTAATAGATGAAGAAATAACACTTCATAGATTCTATGAAAGGAGTATTTGGAACCAGGTGAAACAAACACAGGTTCCATTTTGTGATACAAAAGAGCACATTACAAATCATTTTGAAAGATACCTTTTTCTTGTTTTTAAAGTTTTCATTTTTTATTTATATTTTTATTTTTTTGAGACAGTTTCGCTCTTTTTGCCCATGCTGGAGTACGATGGCATGATGTTAGCTCTCTCCAACCTCTGCCTCCTGCATGAAGTGATTCTTCTTCCTCAGTCTCCGAAGTAGCTGGGATTATGGGCATGTGCCACCATGCCCAGCTAATTTTGTATTTTTATTTTTATTTTTATTTATTATTATTTTTGAGATGGAGTCTCGCTCTGTCACCCAGGCTGGAGTACAGTGGCCGGCTCTCAGCTCACTGCAAGCTCCGCCTCCTGGGTTCACACCATTCTCCTGCCTCAGCCTCCCAAGTAGCTGGGACTACAGGCGCCGGCCACCACGCCCGGCTAGTTTTTGTATTTTTTAGTAGAGACGGGGTTTCACCGTGTTAGCCAGAATGGTCTCAATCTCCTGACCTCGTGATCCACCCGTCTCGGCCTCCCAAAGTGCTGGGATTACAGGCTTGAGCCACCGCGCCCAGCCTAATTTTGTATTTTTAGAAGGGACAGGGTTTCACCATGTTTGCCAAGCCTGGTCTCAAATTCCTGACCTCAGGTGATCCTACCACGTTGGCTCCCAAAGTGCTGGAATTACAGGTATAAGCCACCATGCCTGGCCCTTTTTCCAGTTTTTAGAGTGGGATATTTGATTTTTCCATATAGGACTCAATGGGTTCAGAAATGGCACTATGCAGACACTACAAAAAGACTGTTTTTAACATTGTGAATTAAAACACAATTGTATTCTGGGGTATGAAACAACATCACAAAGCATTTTGATATATAGGTGGCTTCTAGATTTTATTGCTGGATATTCCATTTTTCCTTTCAAAAAGAGTATTTGGAACCTGTGGAATTAAAAATAGGTTTCAATCTGTGACATATAACAGCGATTCACAAAGCATTTTCACAAATAGCTTGTTTGTAGTTTTTAGAGTGGGATATTCAATTTTTCCTTATAGGTCCCAGTGGGCTGAGAAATGTCACTATGTAGATTCTACATAAAGGGTGTTTGTAACTTGGTGAATCAAAACACATAGTCTGCTTTTGAGATGAAACATCACATCACAATGTGTATGCACAGATAACTTGTTTGTAGTTTTTGTCACTGGATTTTTTTTTTCTTATTGGCCTCAATGTGTGTTCAAATATCACTTCATAGACTATACAAACAGAGTATTTGGAACCTGGTGAATCAAAACACAAGTTCCATTATGTGATATGAAGCATCACATCAGAAAGCATTTTTACAGATAGCCTGTTTCTAGTTTTTAGAACTAGATATTCAATATTTCTTCATAGGCTTTAATGGGTTCAGAATTGTCACTTCACAGATTACACAGAGTGTTTGGAGCCTAGTGAATCATCACCCAGTTTCCATTCTGTGATAAAAAATAGTGCATCACAAAGCATTTTTGCAGATAAACTGTTAATACTTTTTATAACTGAATATGTATATATTTTTATAGGCCTCAAAAGACTCATAAATGTCACTTTACAGATTCTACAAAAAGGGTGTTTGGAACCTGTTAAATCAAAACACATGTTTTATTCTGTGATATGAGACAGTACATTACAAAGTACTTTCACAGATAGTTTGTATCTAGTTGTCTCACAGGATGTTTCTTTTTTCCTTCTAAGCTTCAACAAGGTCAGGATTGTCACTTCATTAATTCTATAAATAGGTTGTTTGGAACTTGGTGAATTAAAACACAAATTGCATTCTGTAATATGAATCAATGTATTAAAAAGCATTTTCACACCCAGCTTGTTTCCAGTTTTTATAGTTGGATCATCAATATTTACTTATATGCCTCAATATGCTGAGAAACTTCATAGATTCTCCAAAAAGTTTTGGGAAGTGGTGAATCAAAACACAGATTGCATTCTGTGGTATCAAACAGCATATCACAAAGCATTTTCACACATGACTTTCTTCTTGTTTTTATCACTGGGTGTTCGATTTTTTCTTATGGCCCCCAGTGGGCTCAGAAATGTAACTTGTAGATTCTACAAAAAGTGTTTTAAACATGGTGAATCAAAACACATGTTCCATTCTTTGATAAGAAACAGCATATCACAAAGCATTTTCACAGATTGCTTGTTTCTTGTTAGGGAACAGGCCCCAAATCTGGTCATAAACTGGTCCCAAAACTGGCCATAAACAAAATCTCTGCAGCACTGTGACATCTTCGGGATGGCCATGATGCCCACCCTGAAGGTTGTGGGTTTACTGTAATGAGGGCAAGGAACACCTGGCCCACCCAAGTTGGAAAACTGCTTAAAGCCATTCTTAAACCACAAACAATAGCATGAGTGATCTGTGTCTTAAGGACATGTTCCTGCTGCAGATAACTAGCCAGAGCCCATCACTTTGTTTTGGCCCATCCCTTTGTTTCCTGTAAGGAATACTTTCAGTTGGAAAGAATTGGAAACAATGCTTATCACTGGCTTGCTGTCAATAAACATGTGGGTAAATCTCTGTTCAAGGCTCTCAGCTCTGAAGTCTGTGAAAGCCCTGATTTCCCACTCTGCATGCTATGTTTCTGTGTGTGTCTTTAATTCCTCTAGCACCACTGGGTTAGGGTCTCCATGACTGAGCTGGTCTCAGCAGTTTCTATGTTTTATTGCTGAATAATCAATTTTTCCTTGCAGGCCTCAATGGGCTCAGACTGTCACCTTGTAGATTCTACAAAAAGTGTTTCAAACCTGGTGATTAAAACACAGATACCATTCTGTGATATAAAACAACACATCACAAAGCATTTTGAGAAATAACTTCTTTCTAGCTTTTACACATGAATTTTCTCTTTTATAATAGGCCTCAACGGGCTCAGGAATATCACTTCTTAGATTCTACAAAAAGAGTGTTTCAAACCTGGTGAATCAAAACACAGGTTCCACTCTGAGATATGCAACAGTACATCACAAAGCATTTTCACACATAGTTTCTGTCTAGCTTTCATTGCTGGATATTCTGTTTTTATTTACAGGCCTCAACAGGCTCAGAAATGTCACTTCATACATTGTACACAAGAAATGTTTGAGGCCAAGGCCAAATGTGGATCACAAGGTCAGGAGATCGAGACCATCCTGGCTAACATGGTGAAACCCCGTCTCTACTAAAAATACAAAAAATTAGCTGGGTGTGGTGGCAGGCACCTGTAGTCCCAGCTACTCAGGAGGCTGAGGCTGGATAGTGGCATGAACCCAGGAGGCGGAGCTTGCAGTGAGCCAAGATCTCACCGCTGCACTCCACCCTGGGCGACAGAGTGAGACTCCATCTTGAAAGAAAAGAAAAAAGAAAAGAAAAGAAAAGAAAGAAGAAAGAGAGAGAGAAAGAAAGAAAGAAAGAGAAAGGAAGGAAGGAAGGAAGGAAGGAAGAAAGGGAAGGAAGGAAAGGAAGGAAGGAAGGAAGGAAGGAAGGAAGGAAGGAAGGAAGGAAGGAAGAAAGGTTTGCAACATGTTAATCAGAACACAGGTTCTATTCTGTGATATAAAACAGCACATCAGAAAGCATTTTCATAGATAGCTTAGTTCCGATTTTTATCACTGGACATTCAATTTTTTCTTATATAGCTCAATTGGCTCACAACTCTCACCTTGTAGATTCTACAACAAGATTGTTTTGAACCTGGTTAAAAAAACAAAAAAGAGATTCCATTCATGATATAAAATGGCACATCACAAAGCATTTTCCCAGATAGTATTTTTCTAGTTTTTTCACTTGATATTCGATTTTTCATAGGTCTCTGTAGGCTTATAAATGTCACAAAGAGAGTGTTTCAAATCTGGTGAGTCAAATACACAGGTTTCATATCACAGAATGAGTTCTGTGATAAGAAACAACACAATGCAAAGCACTTTCACAGATAGTGTGTTTCCAGTTTTTGTTGCTTGAAATTCAATTTTTCCTCATATGCCTCAATGGACTCAGAAACGTCACTTCATACATTCTACTAAAGAGTGTTTGGAACTTCGTGAATTAAAACACTGGTTCAATTCTGAGATAAATTGACACATCTGAAAGCATTTTTACAGATTGCTTGTTTCTAGTTTTTATTGCTGGATATTCAATTTATCTGTACAGGCCCCAGTGGGCTCAGAAATTTCACTCGTAGATTCAAAAAAAAAAAAGAGTGTATCAAAACTTATAAATCAAAACACAGGTTCCATACTGTGATACAACATAGCACATCAGAAAACATTTTCACATATAGCTTGTTTCTAGTTTCTTTGCTGGATATTTGAGTTTTATTAGATTTCAATGTGCTCAAAAATCTCATTTCATTTGGAAGCTCTTGAATCAATGAGCAAGTTCCATTCTGTGATATAAAATAACACACCACAAAGCATTTTTACACATAGCTTGTTTCTAGTTTTTAGAGCAAAATATTGTATTTTCCCTTATTAGCCTCACTGAGCTCTGAAATATCACCTCATGGATTCTACAAAAAGAGGGTTTTGAACCTGTTGAATCAAAACACAGGTTTCATTCAATGATATGAAACAGCACATCACAAAGCGTTTTCACAGATAGCTTGTTTCTATTTTTTATTACTGGATATTCTAAGTTTCTTTTAGGACTCAGTGGGCTCAAAAATGTCACCTTATAGATTCTACAAAAAGAGTGTTTTGAACATGGTGAATCAAAAGCCAGATTTTATTCTGTGATATGAAACACCACATCAAAAAGCATTTTCACACATAGCTTGTTTGTAGATTTTATTGCCCGATATTGTTTTTTATAGGCTCCAGTGGCGTCAGAAATATCAATTCATAGATTTGATATTTGATACAAAAAGATTGTTTGGAACCTGGTGTATCAAAATGCCAGTTTCATTTTGTGATATGAAACAACTCATCACAAAGCATTTTTACACAGCCCTTTTCTGGTTTTTAGAGTTGGATATTTGATATTTCTTGTAGGCTTTAATTAGCACAGCAGTGGCACTTTGTGTATCACACAGAAAAAGTGTTTTGAACCTGATGAAACAAAACACAGGTTCCCTTCTGTGGCTGGAAATAGCATGTCACAATCATGTTTAAAGATAATTTGTCTCTAGTGTTCATAATTGGATATTTGGGGTGTTTTTTATAAGCCTCAATGAGCTCAGAATTGTTACTTTGTAGATTCTACATAAAGAGTTGTTGGAATCTGGTGAGTCAAAAAACTGGTTTCATTCAGTGTAATAAAACAGCATGTCACAAATCATTTTTACAGACAGCTTGTTTCTAGTTTTTATCACTGGATATTCAGTTTTTGCTTATAGGCCTTAGTGGGCTCAGAAATGTAACTTTGCAGATTCTGTGAAAAAAATTGTTTGGAACTGGGTGAATCAAAACAGGTTTCATGTTGTGATATGAAAGAGAACCTCACAAAGCATTTTCACAAATACCTTTTTCCTGTTTTTAATATTATTATTTTTATTTTTTGAGACAGAGTTTTGCTCTTTTTGCCCAGGCTGGAGTGCAATGGTGCAATCTTGGCATTCTGCAACCTCCACCACCTGCATTCAAGTAATTCTCCTGAATCAGTCTTTTTTTTTGGAGATGGAGTTTCATTCTTGTTGCCCAGGCTGGATTGCAATGGCTGATCTCGGCTCACTGCAACCTCTACCTCCCAGGGTCAAGCAATTCTCCTGCCTCAACCTCCCAAGTAGCTGGGATCGCAGGCATGTGCCACCATGCCTGGCTAATTTTGTATTTTTAGTGGAGGTGGGGTTTCATCATTTTGGTCAGGCAGGTCTCAAACTCCTGACCTCGGGTGATCTGCTCACCTTCGCCTCCCAAAGTGCTGGGATTATAGGCATGAGCCACCACATCTGGCTTGAATCAGCCTTTTGAGTAGCTAAGATTAACCGTGCACCACCATGTCCAGCTAATTTTGTAGTTTTAGTAAAGACACTGTTTCGCCATGTGGGACAGGCTAGTCTTGAATTCCTAATCTCAGCTGTTCTGCCTGCCTCAGCCTCCCAAAATTCTGGGATTACAGGAGTGAGCCCCCACACCTGGCCCTTTTTCTAGTTTTTAGAATGGGATATTCAATTTTTCTTTATAAGCCTCAATGGTGTGAGAAATGGTACTTTGTAAATACTACAGAAACATTGTTTGGAACATGGTGAGTAAAAACACAGGTTGTGTCCTGTGATATGAAACAGCACATCACAAAGAATTTTCACATATAGCTTGTTTCTACTTTTTATTGCTGGATATTAGATTTTTCCATATAGGACTCAATGGACTCAGAAATATTACTTCATAGATTCTACAAAAAGAGTAGTTGGAACCTGTTGAATCAAAAAACAGGTTTCAATCAGTGACATGAAACAGTACATCACAAAGCATTTTCACATATAGCTTCTTTCTAGTTTATTTCGCTGGATGTTCTGTTTTTCCTTGTAAGTATCAGTAAGCTCAGAGAAGTGTTACATCATAGATTCTACAAAAAGAGTGTTTTGAACTTAGTAAATCAAAACACTGGTTCCACTCTTTGACATAAAACGGCACATCACAAAGCATATTTACAGATAGCTTGTTTATAGTTTTTATAGATATTCATTTTTTAATAGGTTTCAATGGGTTCAGATATGTTACTTTGTTGATTCTACAAAAAGAGTGTTTGGATACTGAGGAATCAAAACACAGGTTCTATTCTGTGAGATGAGATGACAAATCACAAAGCATTTTCACAGATAGCTTGTTTGTAGTTTTTATCACTGGATATGTGTGTGTTTTTTTTAAATAGGCCTCAGTGGGCTCAGAAATCTCACTTTATAGATTCTACAAAAAGATCATTTAGAACCTGGTGAATGAAAACACAGGTTCTATGCTGTGATATAAAACAGCATATCACAAAGCATTTTCACACATAGCTTGCTATTGGTTTTTAGAGGTGAATATTCATTTTTTTCTTATTGGCGTCAGTAATTTCAGAATGGTCACTTTGTAGATTTTATGACAAGTGTGTTTGGAACCTGGTGAATCAAATCACAGGTTCTATTTTGTGATATAAAACAGCACATTGTAAAGCATTTTCACATATGGCTTGTTTCTAGCTATTATTGCTCTTTAAACTGATTTCAAGAATGCCATATGTTTTAAATTAAACAAAAAAATTAAATACATACATTTGGGTGTGGTGGCTCATGCCTGTAATCCCAGCACTTTGGGAGGCTGAGGCGATCGGATCATGAAGTCAAGAGATCAAGACCATCCTGGCCAATATGGTGAAACCCCGTCTCTACTGAAAATATAAAAATTAGCTGGGGGTGGTGGTGTGCCCCTGTAGTCTCAGCTACTTGGGTGGCTGAGGCAGCAGAAACACTTGAACCTGGAAAGTGGAGGTTGCAGTGAGCCAAGATTACGCCACTGCACTCCAGCCAGGCAACAGAGCAAGACTCCATCTCAAAAAAAATTTAAATACTTAAAAATAACAAAGAAACAATAACAAACAATATTAAAGATCAATCAATAAATAAGTGGGGTAAACCAAAATTAAAGGTAACTAATATATCAATTAAAATCTTCTTCTCCATTTCTGTCACAGCTAGGTTGGAGTGTGACAGGAAGACAAATCTTAAAGGTCAACTTCAGCATGCAGAACAGAGCATAGGAAAATAGAGAGGAAAAAAGAACAAAGAAGAAAAGCAACAGTGAGATACTGTAAGTACTGTAGAAACAAACTAAAAGTGGGGTTAGCATTAAAAAAAAAAAAAAAATAGTGGAAGAAGGTCTGAGTAGTCCCATGCAGGAGGCTGGGATGGGAAGACCACCTGGGTGAGAAAGGGGAGACTGAGGATGTGGTGAATCACAATTACGACCCTCTGCTAGACCTGAACTGTACTGCCATTGAGAGCCATTTGGTTGACCTTGCCACTGGCAAGAGTCACTGGTAAACCTTAGACATGGCAAGCTGGTGGCTACGTTCAATGCTCATGGTCAACATCTGTCTCCAATTTTTTAAAAAGATAGCAAATATTGGGGGGGGGTGGAGCAAGATGGCCAAATAGGAACAGCTCCAGTCTCCAAATCCCAGCGTGAGTGACACAGAAGACTGGTGATTTCTGCATTTTCAACTGAGGTACTGGAGTCATCTCACTAGGGAGTGCCGGACAATCGGTGCTGGTCAGCTGCTGCAGCCTGACCAGCGAGAGCTGAAGCAGGGCGAGGCATCATCTCACCTGGGAAGTGCAAGGGGGAAGGGAATCCCTTTTCCTAGAAAGGGGAACTGAGACACACAACACCTGGAAAATCGGGTAATTCCCACCCCAATACTGCGCTTTAAGCAAACGGGCACACCAGGAGATTATACACACACCTGGCTGGGAGGGTCCCACGGCCACGGAGCCTCCCTCATTGCTAGCACAGCAGTCTGCGAACTAACCACAAGGCAGCAGCGAGGCTGGGAGAGGGGCGCCTGCCATTGTGAGGCTTAAGTAGGTAAACAAAGCCGCTGGGAAGCTCGAAATGGATGGAGCTCACAGCAGCCCAAGGAAACCTGCCTGTCTCTGTAGACTCCACCTCTGGGGACAGGGCACAGGTAAACAACAACAACAAAAAAAGCAGCAGAAACGACTCTGTCTGACAGCTTTGAAGAAAGCAGTGGATCTCCCAACACGAAGGTTGAGATCTGAGAACAGACAGACTGCCTGCTCAAGTGGGTCCCTGACCCCTGAGTAGCCTAACTGGGAGACATCCCCCACTAGGGGCAGTCTGACACCCCACACCTCACAGGGTGGAGTACACCCCGGAAAGGAAGCTTCCAAAGCAAGAATCAGACAGGTACACTCGCTGTTCAGCAATATTCTATCTTCTGCAACCTCTGCTGCTGATACCCAGGCAAACAGGATCTGGAGTGGACCTCAAGCAATCTCCAACAGACCTACAGCTGAGGGTCCTGACTATTAGAAGGAAAATTATCAAACAGGAAGCACACCTATACCAAAACCCCATCAGTACATCACCATCATCAAAGATCAGAGGCAGATAAAACCACAAAGATGGGGAAGAAGCAGGGCAGAAAAGCTGGAAACTCAAAAAATAAGAGCACATCTCCCCCTGCAAAGGAGCGCAGCTCATCGCCAGCAACGGATCAAAGCTGCTCAAAGAAACTTCTCAGAGCTAAAGGAGGAATTACATACCCAGCGCAAAGAAACTAAAATTCTTGAAAAAAGAGTGGAAGAATTGATAGCTAGAATAATCAATGCAGAGAAGGTCATAAACGAAATGACAGAGATGAAAACCATGACACAAAAGATACATGACAAATCCACAAGCTTCAGTAACCGACTCGATCAACTGGAAGAAGGAGTATTAGTGATTGAGGATCAAATGAATGAAATGAAGCGAGAAGAGAAACCAAAAGAAAAAAAGAAGAAAAAGAAATGAACAAAGCCTGCAAGAAGTATGGGATTATGTAAAAAGACCAAATCTACATCTGATTGGGGTGCCTGAAAGTGAGGGGGAAAATGGAACCAAGTTGGAAAACACTCTTCAGGATATCATCCAGGAGAACTTCCCCAACCTAGTAGGGCAGGCCAACATTCAAATTCAGCAAATATAGAGAACACCACAAAGATACTCCTCCAGAAGAGCAACTCCAAGACACATAATTGCCAGATTCACCAAAGTTGAAATGAAGGAAAAAATCTTAAGGGCAGCCAGAGAGAAAGGTCGGGTTACCCACAAAGGGAAGCCCATCAGACTGACAGCAGATCTCTCAGCAGAAACTCTACAAGCCAGAAGAGAGTGGGGGCCAATATTCAATGTTCTTAAAGAAAAGATTTTTCAACCCAGAATTTCATATCCAGCCAAACTAAGTTTCATCAGTGAAGGAGAAATAAAATTCTTTACAGATAAGCAAATGCTTAGAGATTTTGTCACCACCAGGCCTGCCTTACAAGAGACCCTGAAGGAAGCCCTAAACATGGAAAGGAACAACCGGTACCAGCCATTGCAAAAATATGCCAAAATGTAAAGACCATCGAGGCTAGGAAGAAACTGCATCAACTAATGAGCAAAATAACCAGTTAATATCATAATGGCAGGATCAAGTTCACACATAACAATATTAACCTTAAATGTAAATGGACTAAATGCTCCAATTAAAAGACACAGACTGGCAAACTGGATAAAGAGTCAAGACCCATCAGTCTGCTGTATTCAGGAGACCCATCTCACATGCAGAGACATACAGAGGCTCAAAATAAAGAGATGGAGGAAGATCTACCAAGCAAATGGAGAACAAAAAAAAGCAGGGGTTGCAATCCTAGTCTCTGATAAAACAGACTTTAAACCATCAAAGATCAAAAGAGACAAAGAAGGCCATTACATAATGGTAAAGGGATCAATTCAACAGGAAGAGCTAACTATCCTAAATATACATGCACCCAATACAGGAGCACCCAGATTCATAAAGCAAGTCCTTAGAGACCTACAAAGAGACTTAGACTCCCATACAATAATAATGGGAGACTTCAACACTCCACTGTCAACATTAGACAGATCAACGAGACAGAAAGTTAACAAGGATATCCAGGAATTGCACTCATCTCTGCACCAAGCAGACCTAATGGACATCTATAGAACTCTCCACCCCAAGTCAACACAATATACATTCTTCTCAGCACCACATCACACTTATTCCAAAACTGAACACATAATTGGAAGTAAAGCACTCCTCAGCAAATGTAAAAGAACAGAAATTATAACAAACTGTCTCTCAGACCACAGTGCAATCAAACTAGAACTCAGGACTAAGAAACTCAATCAAAACTGCTCAACTACATGGAAACTGAACAACCTGCTCCTGAATGACTACTGGCTACATAACGAAATGAAGGCAGAAATAAAGATGTTCTTTGAAACCAATGAGAACAAAGACACAACATACCAGGATCTCTGGGACACATTTAAAGCAGTGTGTAGAGGGAAATTTATAGCACTAAATGCCCACAAGAGAAAGCAGGAAAGATCTAAAATTGACACTCTAACATTACAATTAAAAGAACTAGAGAGGCAAGAGCAAACACATTCAAAAGCTAGCAGAAGGCAAGAAATAACTAAGATCAGAGCAGAACTGAAGGAGATAGAGAGAGAAAAACCCTCCAAAAAATCAATGAATCCAGGAGTTGGTTTTTTGAAAAGATCAACAAAATTGACAGACCGCTAGCAAGACTAATAAAGAAGAAAAGAGAGAGGAATCAAATAGACGCAATAAAAAATGATAAAGGGGATATCACCACCGACCCCACAGAAATACAAACTACCATCAGAGAATACTATAAACACCTCTAGACAAATCAACGAGAATATCTAGAAGAAATGGATAATTTCCTGGACACTTACACTCTTCCAAGACTAAACCAGGAAGAAGTAGAATCCCTGAATAGAGCAATAGCAGGCTCTGAAATTGAGGCAACAATTAACAGCCTACCCACCAAAAAAAGCCCAGGACCAGATGGATTCACAGCTGAATTCTACCAGAAGTACAAGGAGGAGCTGGTACCATTCCTTCTGAAACTATTCCAATCAATAGAAAAAGAGGGAATCCTCCCTAACTCATTTTATGAGGCCAACATCATCCCGATACCAAAGCCTGGCAGAAACACAACAAAAAAAGAGAATTTTAGACCAATCTCCCTGATGAACATCGCTGCAAAAATCCTCAATAAAATACTGGCAAACCGGATTCAGCAGCACATCAAAAAGCTTATCCACCATGATCAAGTGGGCTTCATCCCTGGGATGCAAGGCTGGTTCAACATTCGCAAATCAATCAACGTAATCCAGCATATCAACAGAACCAAAGACAAGAACCACATGATTATCTCAATAGATGCAGAAAAGGCTTTTGACAAAATTCAACAGCCCTTCATGCTAAGAACGCTCAATAACTTCGGTATTGATGGAATGTACCGCAAAATAATAAGAGCTATTTATGACAAACCCACAGCTAATATACTGAATGGGCAAAAACTGGAAAAATTCCCTTTGAAAACTGGCACAAGACAGGGATGCCCTCTCTCACCACTCCTATTCAACATAGTGTTGGAAGTTCTGGCTAGGGTAATCAGGCAAGAGAAAGAAATCAAGGGTATTCAGTTAGGAAAAGAAGAAGTCAAATTGTCCCTGTTTGCAGATGACATGATTGTATATTTAGAAAACCCCATCGTCTCAGCCCAAAATCTTCTTAAGCTGATAAGCAACTTCAGCAAAGTCTCAGGATACAAAATTAATGTGCAAAAATCACAAGCATTCTTATACACCAGTAACAGACAAGCAGAGAGCCAAATCAGGAATGAACTTCCATTCACAATTGCTTCAAAGAGAATAAAATACCTAGGAATCCAACTTACAAGGGATGTAAAGGACCTCTTCAAGGAGAACTACAAACCACTGCTCAGTGAAATCAAAGAGGACACAAACAAATGGAAGAACATACCATGCTCATGGATAGGAAGAATCAGTATCATGAAAATGGCCATACTGCCCAAGGTTATTTATAGATTCAATGCCATCCCCATCAAGCTACCAATGAGTTTCTTCACAGAATTGGAAAAAACTGCTTTAAAGTTCATATGGAACCAAAAAAGAGCTCGCCTTGCCAAGACAATCCTAAGTCAAAAGAACAAAGCTGGAGGCATCACACTACCTGACTTCAAAGTATACTACAAGGCTACAGTAACCAAAACAGCATGGTACTGGTACCAAAACAGAGATATAGACCAATGGAACAGAACAGAGTCCTCAGAAATAACACCACACATCTGCAGCCATCTGAACTTTGACAAATCTGAGAGAAACAAGAAATGGGGAAAGGATTCCCTATTTAATAAATGGTGCTGGGAAAATTGGCTAGCCATAAGTAGAAAGCTGAAACTGGATCCTTTCCTTACTCCTTATACGAAAATTCATTCAAGATGGATTAGAGACTTAAATGTTAGACCTAAAACCATAAAAACCCTAGAAGAAAACCTAGGTAATACCATTCAGGACATAGGCATGGCAAGGACTTCATGTCTAAAACACCAAAAGCAACGGCAGCAAAAGCCAAAATTGACAAATGGGATCTAATTAAACTAAAGAGCTTCTGCA
>NW_022311787.1:0-2516 GCF_002776525.5 Piliocolobus tephrosceles | reverse complement strand
ATCTTGGCTCACTGCAACCTCTGCCTCCCGGGTTCAAGGGATTCTCCTGCCTCAGCTTTCTGAGTAGCTGGGATTACAGGAGCACGCCACCACGCCTAGCTAATTTTTGTATTTTTAGTAGAGATGGGGTTTCACCATGTTGGTCAGGCGGATCTCAAACTTCTGACCTCATGATCCACCCACCTCGGCCTCCCAAAGTGCTGGGATTACAGGTGTGAGCCACCACAACCAGCCAGGAAAAAAAAAAAAAAAAGTGTATTATTTATTGAGAAAAAATAAAAATATTTTTTGTTTAACTTTGAAGTCATCAAAAGGGATAACTTTTGATGACTTCAAAAGTTCAAAATACAAGAGGTTCAAAATACGAGGGAATCTGGATAGAAAAGAGAGATACAAAGAAAGTTATGGGTAGAAAATGTGTTTGTTTTTTTGCAAAGAAGGATATAAAAAAAGAGTAATTTTGTATGAGGAGAGATCTTTTATAGTACATTCTTGCCCTAGAGTACAATGACTGGTTTTATTTAGCAAAGAGGTAGTACAGGACAACTCAGAAATTTCAAGCACATTATAGATGGTCTATGTTAGTTGTTCAGAAAGGGGAATTTATAAAAGAAAATTTGTGGATGATTAAACTTGCTTTGATTAAAGAAAATTGTTTGTGATAGACTTTCTAGAAAATGGTCTATATAGCAGAGCCAAATCTAGTTTTGATATTAATTCACAAATTTTCTTTTCAACTTTGTAATCTATTTATTTGGAAATCTTCTGAGATTCTTGTAACTCTTTCCTTTGGCTTTTATGCCTGCTCTTGTGAGTTTTCTCCTTTGCTTATGACTACTATTGTGGCCCGATGCTAAGATGTTTTGTCTTAAAGGTTCTTGGCAGCAGCGTTTTTTCCCATTATAGCTTAATTCTATTCTCTTGTTTTTCTCAGTGTGTAATCTTATTTTGACTTTTGCTTTTGATTAATATTGCTTAGAAGGATTCTGGGGTCTGGTCGCTGCCTACCAAACTTCATTCCCTTTGGCCAGGAAGTGGGCATTGCTTCATTGTGTTGGGGGCTATGGATTTTAATTTTAAATTTCATTTTATTCCTTTGTGTCAGTGTGCACTGGAGGCAGTGTCAGTGGCCAAGCTTTTTTATTTTGTCCTGTGCCAAGGCTGGGGTGGCGTGCTGCCTGCCCTGGGTCTGCAAGGCGTGCTGCCTTGCAGAGACACATACACGTATGGATGACACAGTTCAACTGAAAACTTAGGGGCTTTTCACAACTTGTTGATTTTGTTTTAATCATCACTGTGGAAGATGTAATCTCTACAGTGTTAGTCATTTCTTAGCAGCCATGCCTCTGGAGACAGAAGAACTTTCTGAGAGGTCTGTTCTTCACTCTGCAGTCACGGGATGCACACTTCACTCAAGGTGGTGGGTTTCCCTAGGTTTTCTTAGGCTTAGCCTTCCTGATTTTGATTCACTTTCTTATTGGGCCTTTAGCTGATGTAGGATTGTTTCAACAGATGGTAGTTCTTAGAGATTTTTCTCTTGAACACCCTTGAAAAACTACTGGCTACTTTTACTTTTATGATTCTCTCCTGTACCTGGTAGGGAAACAGGGTGCTGTCAGGTCCTCTTCCCATAAGGCAGTGCTTTAGGAGAAGAGAATGTGAAATGCGTAGGAAGGGGGGTTTACTGAACCTGGTTATGGGCTGAGGAGGGGATACGTACCACATAAGGATAAGGTAGGAGTCTTGGAAGTGGTAACGTAGTTAAGGGGACAGAGAAAGAACATGGAGAGCTTGATCTGACCTTACTACTGTCTCTGGATTTGAGTTCACACGGGATAATTCATCTTCTTTCCTTTGGTGTCTGTGGTTGGTTGTTGCATGTCTGGTGTTGGTTGATCCATAGCTGTGTTAGGCAACTCTGGTTTGCCAGTTTCCTCTTCCATGTTGATGTCAAGCAGTAGTACAGCCCAGGGCCCCTACCCTCTCTATGTATACTCCCTCCCCCTACATGTGGGTATTACAATTTGGATTGCAATTCAAGATTAGATTTGGGTAGGGATACAGAACCAGACCATATCAGTATGATATCATGGTATCTTTGAATTTATATTGCAGAAAACATGTGCATTTACCATGAGCTTTCTGAGGAAAAGTCAAGATATAATATTTATAGTGAGTGGATATGAATTCAGCCTCTGTATTCAAGACTGCCTGGGTTTGAATCTCTATTTCACCACTTGCTATGTGGCCTCCATTTCTCATTCCCTAAGGATGCTGATAGCAAAACTACCAGAATCATAAGCTGCTTATGAGGGTTAAATTACCTTATGCATATGAAGTGCTTGATATTTAGGAAATGCTAAATAAACGTTAGACATAATTATTTGAAAATGTTAGATATCATTAGTATTATTAGTAGCATTATTCACATTTAGTGAAGTATTTCAAGGCAAAGATATTTTCTTCATTTAAATGTGCATTATTTCATTTCATTTAATTTTTTTTTTTTTTTTTTT
>NW_022311785.1:0-3019 GCF_002776525.5 Piliocolobus tephrosceles | reverse complement strand
CTTGCTAGCGGTCTGTCAATTTTGTTGATCTTTTCAAAAAACCAACTCCTGGATTCATTGATTTTTTGGAGGGTTTTTTGTGTCTCTATCTCCTTCAGTTCTGCTCTGATCTTAGTTATTTCTTGCCTTCTGCTAGCTTTTGAATGTGTTTGCTCTTGCCTCTCTAGTTCTTTTAATTGTGATGTTAGAGTGTCAATTTTAGATCTTTCCTGCTTTCTCTTGTGGGCACTTAGTGCTATAAATTTCCCTCTACACACTGCTTTAAATGTGTCCCAGAGATTCTGGTATGTTGTATCTTTGTTCTCATTGGTTTCAAAGAACATCTTTATTTCTGCTTTCATTTCGTTATGTACCCAGTAGTCATTCAGGAGCAGGTTGTTCAGTTTCCATGTAGTTGAGCGGTTTTGATTGAATTTCTTAGTCCTGAGTTCTAGTTTGATTGCACTGTGGTCAGAGAGACAGTTTGTTATAATTTCTGTTCTTTTACATTTGCTGAGGAGTGCTTTACTTCCAATTATGTGGTCAATTTTGGAATAAGTGTGATGTGGTGCTGAGAAGAATGTATATTCTGTTGACTTGGGGTGGAGAGTTCTATAGATGTCTATTAGGTCCGCTTGGTGCAGAGATGAGTTCAATTCCTGGATATCCTTGTTAACTTTCTGTCTCGTTGATCTGTCTAATGTTGACAGTGGAGTGTTGAAGTCTCCCATTATTATTGTATGGGAGTCTAAGTCTCTTTGTAAGTCTCTAAGGACTTGCTTTATGAATCTGGGTGCTCCTGTATTAGGTGCATATATATTTAGGATAGTTAGCTCTTCCTGTTGGATTGATCCCTTTACCATTATGTAATGGCCTTCTTTGTCTCTTTTGATCTTTGATGGTTTAAAGTCTGTTTTATCAGAGACTAGGATTGCAACCCCTGCTTTTTTTTGTTCTCCATTTGCTTGGTAGATCTTCCTCCATCCTTTTATTTTGAGCCTATGTATGTCTCTGCATGTGAGATGGGTCTCCTGAAGACAGCAGACTGATGGGTCTTGACTCTTTATCCAGTTTGCCAGTCTGTGTCTTTTAATTGGAGCATTTAGTCCATTTACATTTAAGGTTAATATTGTTATGTGTGATCTTGATCCTGCCATTATGATATTAACTGGTTATTTTGCTCATTAGTTGATGCAGTCTCTTCCTAGGCTCGATGGTCTTTACATTTTGGCATGTTTTTGCAGTGGCTGGTACCAGTTGTTCCTTTCCATGTTTAGGGCTTCCTTCAGGGTCTCTTGTAAGGCAGGCCTGGTGGTGACAAAATCTCTAAGCATTTGCTTATCTGTAAAGAATTTTATTTCTCCTTCACTTATGAAACTTAGTTTGGCTGGATATGAAATTCTGGGTTTAAAATTCTTTTCTTTAAGAACGTTGAATATTGGCCCCCACTCTCTTCTGGCTTGTAGAGTTTCTGCCGAGAGATCTGCTGTCAGTCTGATGGGCTTCCCTTTGTGGGTAACCCGACCTTTCTCTCTGGCTGCCCTTAAGATTTTTTCCTTCATTTCAACTTTGGTGAATCTGGCAATTATGTGTCTTGGAGTTGCTCTTCTGGAGGAGTATCTTTGTGGCGTTCTCTGTATTTCCTGAATTTGAATGTTGGCCTGGCCTGCTAGGTTGGGGAAGTTCTCCTGGATGATATCCTGTAGAGTGTTTTCCAATTTGGTGCCATTTTCCCCCTCACTTTCAGGCACCCCAATCAGACGTAGATTTGGTCTTTTGACATAATCCCATACTTCTTGCAGGCTTTGTTCATTTCTTTTTCTTCTTTTTTCTTTTGGTTTCTCTTCTCGCTTCATTTCATTCATTTGATCCTCAATCGCTGATACTCTTTCTTCCAGTTGATCGAGTCGGTTACTGAAGCTTGTGCATTTGTCACGTATTTCTCGTGACATGGTTTTCATCTCTGTCATTTCGTTTATGACCTTCTCTGCATTAATTAGTCTAGCTGTCAATTCTTCCACTTTTTTTTCAAAATTTTTAGTTTCTTTGCGCTGGGTACGTAATTCCTCCTTTAGCTCTGAGAGGTTTGATGGACTGAAGCCTTCTTCTCTCATCTCATCAAAATCATTCTCTGACCAGCTTTGATCCGTTGCTGGCGATGGGCTGTGCTCCTTTGCAGGAGGAGATGCACTCTTATTTTTTGAATTTCCAGCTTTTCTGCCCTGCTTTTTCCCCATCTTTGTGGTTTTATCTGTCACTGGTCTTTGATGAGGGTGACGTACTGATGGGGTTTTGATTTAGGTGTCCTTCCTGTTTGATAGGTTTCCTTCTGACTGTCAGGACCCTCAGCTATAGGTCTGTTGGAGATTGCTTGAGGTCCACTCCAGACCCTGTTTGCCTGGGTATCAGCAGCAGAGGTTGCAGAAGATAGAATATTGCTGAACAGCGAGTGCACCTGTCTGATTCTTGCTTTGGAAGCTTCCTCTCAGGGGTGTACTCCACCCTGTGAGGTGTGGGGTGTCAGACTGCCCCTAGTGGGGGATGTCTCCCAGTTAGGCTACTCAGGGGTCAGTGACTCACTTGAGCAGGCAGACTGCCCCTTCTCAGATCTCAACCTCCGTGTTGGGAGATCCATTGCTCTCTTCAAAGCTGTCAGACAGAGTCGTTCGCGTTTCACAGGCTTCTACTCCTTTAGCTGAGCCCTGTCCCCAGAGGTGCAGTCTACAGAGACAGGCAGGTTTCCTTGAGCTGCTGTGAGCTCCACCCAGTTCCAGCTTCCCAGCGGCTTTAGTTACCTACTTAAGCCTCAGCGATGACGGGCGCCCCTCCCCCAGCCTCGCTGCTGCCTTGCGGTTAGATTGCCGCAGACTGCTGTGTTAGCAAGGAGAGAGGCTCCGTGGGCGTGGGACCCTCCCGGCCAGGTGTGGGATACAATCTCCGGTGTGCCGGTGTTACAGCGCAGTATTGGGGTGGGAGTTACCCGATTTTCCAGGTGTTGTGTGTCTCAGTTCCCCTGGCTAGGAAAAGAGACTCCCTTCCC
>NW_022311784.1:10781-15691 GCF_002776525.5 Piliocolobus tephrosceles | reverse complement strand
TGAGTTCAAGTGATTCTCCTGCTTCAGCCTCCCGAATAGCTGGGATTGCAGGCACCCACGACCGTGCTCGGCTAATTTTTTGTATTTTTAGTAGAGGGGTTTCACCACGTTGGCCAGGCTGGTCTTGAACTCCTGACGTCTGATGATCCACCTGCCTTGGCCTACCAAAGTGCTTGGGATTACAGGCATGAGCCACTGTGCCTGGCGATTGGGAGGCTTTTGCAGTAACCCAGAGCGCTATGATGAGGGCTGGACCTGGTTGGAAATGATGAGGAAGGTGAGAAGTGGTTAGGTCTGGCATATATTTTGAAAGGAGAGTTTAAATGGGTTGGATGACAAGAGAGAGAAAAAGAAGTTTTAAGGATGATGTCAAGGATTTTGGACTGAGTAACTGGAAGACTAGAGATGCTGTTACTGGGATGGGGAAGATTATGGGAGGAGTGGGTTATAGCAGAGGGAATCAAAAGTGCGTTTTGGGCATGCTAAATTTGAGGTCCAAAAAGAGATGTTAAGAAATGTTGGCCGGACACGGTGGCTCACGCCTGTAATTCCAGCACTTTGGGAGGCTGAGGCAGGCAGATCACCTGAGGTCAAGAGTTCGAGACCAGCCTGATAATTATTAAAATCGATCATTGATGTATACCAATTAATCATATTATTGCTGCTAATACCGCAGGGGGTGTACACCTACCTATGATGTTGTTCCCAATATCCAGGGACAGAGGACATGATCTTAGTTTTAATATCGCAGTAGGTGTACACTCACTCTGTGACACTGATCCTAATATCCAGGGGGTAGAGTATGACATGACTCCCAACATAGCAATGAACGGACAGCCACCCGGTGATATTACTCCTAATATTCATGGAAGAAGCATACGATATTACTCCCAATATCGCAGAGAGGATACAGCTCTTCTGTGATATGGTTCCTAGTATCCAGAGGGGGAGAGGATGATAATAGTTCCTGAAGGGGTGGCCTGCCCCTCCACCCCTGTGGGTGTTTCTCGTTAGGTGGAACGAGAGACTTGAGAAAAGAAATAAGACACAGAGGCAAAGTATAGAGAAAGAAAAGTGGGCCCCTGGGGACCGGCGCTCAGCTTACGGAGGACCCACGAAGGCCCCAGTCTCTGAGTTCCCTTAGTATTTATTGATAATTATCTTTACCGTCTAAAAGATACGGGAGTAAATCAGCAGTAAGACATATAAATAAAGATCTTTGTGACCAGAATAAGTTCAAGGAAAATGCTGTGCCTTGAGATGCATATGCAAACATCTCCATAAACCTTTTAGCAGTATTGATCCAGCAAATCCCACCTTATTCCTAAAAGCGGTTTTCTCTTTGCTCAGTAAACAAAGCACACAATGGGTTTTACACCGAGATGATCCATTGCCCAGGGACGGGCAGGAGACAAATGTTTTTCTCTTACTTGAGATTTAAGAGAATGGTGATGACCTTTAACCACAAGCAGCCTTTAGGTACATGTTTAACAAAGCACATTCTGCACAGCCCAAAATCCATTAAATCTTAAGTCACCACAGCACATGTCTCTTGCAAGGACAAAGTTGGGGGTAGGGTCACAGATTAACAGCATCTCAAATACAGAACCAAATAGAGTCTCTTAAATCTACTTCTTTCTATATAGACACAGTAACAGGCTGACCTCTTTTTTCCCCACAAGTTCCAGTATCGCAGGCTGTGTTCACCCACCCTGTGATACTGTTATGAGTATCCTGGAAAGGATGTGACTCCCCATAGAGCAGGAGGCATACATCCAGCCTGGGATATTGTTCCTAATATCCATGGAGAGGAGAGGCTGATATTACTGCCAATATGGCAGGGGGTGTACATCCACCCTGTGATATTCTTCTTAATATTCCAAGGCTGAGAGGTTGATATTACTCCCAGTATCGCAGACACTGTACACCCCCATGTGATACTCTTCCTGGTATCCGGAAGGGGAGAAGATGGTATTAATCCCCATATCGCAGGAGGTGAACACCCACTCTGATATCTTTCCTAGTATGCAGGGGGAGAAGGGATAATATTATTCCAATATTGCAGAAGATGTAGACGCCCCCCCCCCCATGATATTGTCCTTAATATTCCAAGGCACAGAAGACGATATTACTCCCAATATCGCAGAAAGTGTACACCCCCCAGTGATGTTGTTCCCATGATCCAGGAGGGAAGAGGATGATTTTACTTTCAACCCCTGCACCCTGCAATGCTCTCACCCTGCAACGCCGACACCCAGCTCAACCTGACATGGGACCAGAGGTGCTGGCTGGGGGTGTTGATTGCTTCTCTTTTCTCCCTTGCCAGACTCAGTAGAGGAAGCTGAGACTGAGCAGCCGCAGGAACAAGGTGGGTTTTGCAGGTGGCTCAGGCTTCCTCTGGTTATGAGCTGGGCCTTGGGGTAACGCCAGGGGAGGTGACAGAGCTGAGTATGGTGGGCATTGGATGCGGCTGTCACCCCTCTGTGGTGCGGGCTGGGGGCTTGGGGGACGTTGACTGAGGTGGGCCTGAACCTCTCGTCTACTCTGACACTGGAGGCTGAGGGGTCCCACACTTCTTCCAATGAACATGCTGGCCCCCGCCTGGTCCCCAACCGAGATGGGACATCCTTTCCACTGCTGGGGCCCACATGGAGCTGTGGGTTCCTTTCCCATGACCTGGAGAAGCTGCAGTTCGCCCTGTGCTCTGCCTCAGAGGTGGGAGGCCACACTGCCCTCAGCGGGTAGCAGAATTCAGAGCCTTAGGTTGCAGGGGCCTCAACTGAGGTCCCTGAAGGGTCTGCTCTTTCCTGAGGGGCTGATTCAGGGAGGCCCTCCCATCTCCGCTCTGGGGCTCTGTCTCTTCCCCTCACACAGGGTCCGCATGTGGACAGCCTGGTGATGTGGACGCACCAAGGGCCCTTGGAAGTTCCCTGGGAATGGGATCCGTCCCAGTACATTTGGGGTGCAGGCACAAGGTCCCAGAGGAAGCCTGGGAAGCCAGTGGGGAAGGGAAGGCTGTAGTAGGTTTAGCCTCGGGGAGGGGGTGGTTCCACCCTCTGCCAAAGTCCCTGGAGCAAAGGCACGTGGCTCTCCAGCTGCCCCAGAGGCCAGGGTAGTGGCTGGGAGGGGCTGTGTGCCTCTGCCGGGTGGGGGAGATTTCTTAGCTAATCTAGTGAAGTCAAGTCAGACATTTGTCTCTAAATCATATTTATTAATTTTTTAATTCCAAGGCTTTACAGATGAATAAGGAGACAGTTTGTATTGAAAATAGTTTTTACATGTGAGCTTGAAAAAGAGAGTCTGTTTAAATCTAATTTTTTCCTTCCCTGTAATGTGTCTTTTCATCCCAGGTTTTCCAACAGGAAATGCGCTCGTTTGTTCACCTCTGGGAGGGGTCTTTGGCTGGGAATCCACCAAAGACAGCAGGTGCCAGTGGACTGCCTGAGCAGTCTGGCCTTTGTTAACCCTTTAGGAACTGTGGGCTTCAGGTTTTCAGACCATCCAAGGTGAAGGTGGCCACGGGGGCCTGGAAGCTTTCCCATCCTTCCTGCAGGGATGGTCCGTTTCCCTACACGGAGCTTGGTACCTGGGTACAACACCCCTGTCCTGTGCCATCGGTGGCTTTACCAATTTTGCATAGCAGCTTTTGAGCTGATCAAAGCTCTGATTGGCTGTTGAGGATTTCATGGATTCCTGTACCCCACCGGGGGGCCCAATATGCTGACAGAAGTTACATTTGTAGTTGTAGTGCTGCATATACATGGGTCCAGTTAGAAGGCTTTGATTCTTTCTAAAGGGAAAGGCATCTCTGAGGGATCGCTGAGCTGACATAGTCTCCTCAAACCATGCTGTCAGGTGGGCGACAAAGCAGGACAGGAGGGTGATTTCGTAGGAGAGTCGGGCCACGGGCCTGCGTGTTCTCTCTGTCCCCATAGTGCCGGAGTTCCTACGTACTCCAGGCCCTGGGTTTGCATTGCACATAATTCTCCAGGGCTCATGGCAAGCTGCACCAGGGACACAGAGGGTGGGGATGCGGGGACCCTGCCCCCAGTGGACCAAGGACTCACTGCTGGACTCTAATCTGTCTAGGTATTTTTGTGACTTGCAGAAATACCTCCACCTTGCCTGGGCCTGGAGCCACAGGAGACCCTTCCGAAGGTGAGGAATGTTCTGGAACAATGCAAGGCCTGCCCAGGCTGCCCCCAGGAGCCAGCGTCCTGGGGTCTCTGTGCGGCATCCAGCAACGTGAGCTTGCAGGACCCTGAGGAGCCCTCCTTCTGCTTGGAAGCTGAAGACAACTGGGAGGATCCAGAGGCCCTGATCTCACGGCTGCTGTTCCCTGAACACCTCCGGATACCAGGCCAGCTTCCGTGGCCTGTACAACGTGGCGCTGCCATGGCTGAGCAGCATGTTCTGCAGCTTTAGTGACGAGGAGGAGCTGACTGGGCGCCAGGCACAGGCCCGAGGGGCGGCCAAGAAAGGGCGGCTCATGGCCCTGGCCAGGCTCTGCTTCCTCCTGGGGCGGCTGTGCTGCAGGAGGCTCAAGCTGTCCCAGGCCCGGGTGTACTTTGAGGAAACACTGGGGACCCTGGACGGCAGCTTCGGGGACCTGTTCCAGGTGGTGGCTGTGTACGCCAACCTGACCAGCATTTACCGGAAGCAGAACCGGGAGAACTGTACACAGGTGGTTCCCAAAGCCATGGCCCTGCTCCTGGGGACGCCCGGCCACATCTGCAGCACCGAGGCAGATGGGGAGCTCCTGCAGCTGGTGCTGCAGTGGGCGGTGGGTGGCCAGAGCCTGCAGGCCGAGGCCCGGGCCTGCTTCCTGCTGGCCAGGCACCACGTGCACCTCAAGCAGCCCGAGGAGGCCCTGTCCTTCCTAGAGCGGCTGTTGCTTTTGCACAGGGACT
>NW_022311784.1:0-10681 GCF_002776525.5 Piliocolobus tephrosceles | reverse complement strand
CCCACCCAGACTTCCCACTACCTCAGGCGAGCGCTGGCCTCCCTAACTCCGGGCACAGGCCAGGCTCTGCGTGGCCTTCTCCACGCCAGCCTGGCCCAGCTGTACAGCCACCATGGCTACCACGGCCCGGCCATCACCTTCATGACGCAGGCGGTGGAAGACAGTGCTATTGCCGGAGTCTGTGCCATCGTGGACACCCTGGTGACCCTGGCCTGGCTGCACGTGCTTCATGGGCAGAGCCTGGTGGCTTTGAACATCCTGCAGTCTGTCCAGGATGCAGTGGTGGCCAGTGAGCACCAGGAAGGTGTGATTGCCAACATGGTGGCCGTGGCTCTGAAGAGGACGGGCCGGACAAGGCAGGCAGCCGAGGGCTACTACTGCGCCCTATGGGTGGTTTGGGACCTGGGCCAGCGGAGGAACCAGGCAGTGGTGCTGGCCAACTTCGGGACCCTGTGCCTGCACGCAGGTGCCAGCACAATGGCCCAGCACTACCTTCTGGAGGCCGTGCGTCTGTTCTCGAGGCTTCCGTTTGGAGTGTGGCCGGGACTTCACCCACGTACTCCTGCAGCTGGGTCACCTCTGCACCCGCCAGGGCCCGGCCCAGCAGTGCAAGGGCTACTGTGAGTGGGCCCTTCTGGTGGCCGTGGAGATGGACCACGTGGAGAGTGAGTGCCCTAGTTCCTCCTGTGTGCCTTCTAGGGCCACTCGGGTCAGGGCACACCTGGGGTTTGTGATTCGGAAACAAGTGGTGGTTTTTCCACTATCAAAAGTGCTGAGTCATGGCCAGCAGCAGATGTTGGCAAGCGCCCTGGAGACAGGCTGTTTGTTCCCATGCAGGGCCAGGCCCTCTGTGCCCTACTGGGGCAGCCAGCTCTTTCCAGTTTGCTCAGGGACCATCCTGCCTTGAGCATGGAAATTCCTGCGTGCTGGGAATCCCTGGCCATAACAGTGGGATCAAGGAAGGCTCTGCTGAGCTGGGACTTGGGGCCCCTCCATGAGCCAGGCCCTGAACGCCAGTTCTTGTGCCCGTTATTTGCTTGGTATCTCGGCAGCCCTGCGCACCTGTCATCCCACTTCACAGAGGACACGGGGGGGATGATTGCCCAAAGCCACAGAGCAGTTCATGCAAAAGCAGCTCGTGCAGAGTGTGCCAGGCCCCACCCACAAATGGAGCTTATGGGGTCCTCAGGAAGCAGATGCTGAGCGTGGGAACGTGAGCTTCAGGCCAGAGAAGCCACAAAAGGGTGAGTGGCGTGATGGCGGGGCAGCACTTGGCCCCGGGTTAGGGAAGCCTCTTTAGTCTGGGACCAGAGGGTTGAGAGCATTTAGTCAAGTAATAGGTGTGGATGAGGGGCTGGTGGTGGGGGAGGGGCTGGCGGTGTAGCCTGTGTGAAGGCGCAGGGGTGAGCAAGTGGGGGGGGGTGAGCGGGGGTGAGTGAGCGGGAGTGTGAGTGGGGATGAGTGGGGTGTGAGCGGGGGTGTGATGGGGTGAGTGAGCGGGGGTGTGAGTGGGGATGAGTGGGGTGTGAGCGGGGGTGAGTGAGCAGGGCTCATATAGGGAGGTGCAGAGTTGGGAGTGGGTGGGTTGGGTGCTGGATGGTGAGAAGCTCTTCTGGAGAGCTAAGCGGGGCCTGCGGCCTCAGGCTGTGGCTTGGCCTTTTCCCCAAGAGCACTGGGGAGCCATGGAGTGCTGTCTGACAGTCACTACACACTGAGCAGTAAACGGACAGTAGGTGGGCAGGGCTGTCTGAAATCTAGGCCGCAGAGAATAGATGAGGAAGTTGAGTCCAGGGAAATGGCTGAGACAAGGGATACTGTTGAGTCCCCTCTGCCTTGCAGCGCTTTGTCGTGGCACAGTGAGACCACTCAGAGGTGCCTCCTGTGGCCAGGACCAGAGCCCCAGGGGCTGTGGCCAAATCTGCCCATTTCCCAGCACAGGCCTGGCACCCACTCCTGGCCCTAGGAGGGATGAGATTTTGGAAAGGACCGTGTGAAGGGGCCCCGGTCCCACACATCTGCCCAAGGAGGGGTGAGGGGTTCATACCCAGGCTTCTTCCCCAGGGGCATTCTCTGACTGGAAGGAGACCCTCCAGGAGCCCAGCGCCCCAGCCCCCACTGCAGCCTCCGGTGGCTCCTGGCACAATAGCCTGTGGCACCTCCTCCTACGAGGCCCTCCCCAGGGTGCTGGGGATTCAGACTTGGAAATGCAGGCCAGGGAATAGAGATCATGCGTCCCTGTCTCCCCACTCTGCGCTGAACGGTCGAAGAGACCGAGGGTGGAGTTGATACCCCACATGCTTACTTGGGATCATTTTCGAGTCACTTTCGGTAGTTCGTGTCCTTCTAGGAGTTTGGCTGTTGTGTCTAGATGGTCTGATTTGTTGGTGTACAATTGTTCGTAATGTTTTCATGGAATCTTTTTATTTCTGTCAGGTCAGCAATAATGTTTCCTCTTTCATTTCTGATTTTAGAAACTTGGGTTTGTAATTGTTTATTTATTTATTTTTATTAGAGATGGGGTCTCATCATGTTCCCCCAGGCTGGTCTTGAATGCTGGCCTCAGCAATCCTTCCACCTCGGCCTCACAAAGCGCTGGGATGACAGGCGTGAGCCATGGTGCTCAGTCTCTGATTTGAGTCATTTGTGTCCCATCTTTCTTTCCTTGGTCAGTCTGGTGAAAGACTTGTCAATTTTGTTATTATTTTCAAAAAACCCACTTTTGGTTCTGTTGACTATCTCTTTTGTTTTTCCATTCTCTGTATTTTTACTTCCCATTTCCACTCTCACGTTTATTATTTTCTTCCTTTTATTCACTTTGGGTTTAGTTCATTTTCTAGTTTCTCAAGGTGGAAGGTTATGTTTTTGATTTGAGATTTTTCTTCTTTCTCTGAATATAGACATTTACAGTTATAAATTTCCCTTTCAGCACTGCCTTAGCTGCATCTTGGAGTTTTTGATACGCTGTGCTATTTTTTTTTTTTTTTATGTTTTGCTCCATTGCCCAGGCTGGGGTGCAGTGGTGCAATCTTGGCTCACTGCAACGGCCGGCCTCTACCATGAGCATTTGCACCAAGCTGTGCCCACGTCACGGTGTGCTCGGTGTCTGCCCTTGTACAGGTACATGGCCTGTCTGAGCTCAGGCTCCCCGCCTATGGGGCCCAGGTTCACAGATGTATGAAAGAGACAAGCACAGTGCAGGGGCCTCCAAGCCCAGCCAGCCTCGCTTTGATGCTGGGAGGCTGACGTCTTCCATTTTGTCTTCTGCCCAGGCCAGCTGCAGACCGTCCAGTGGCTGTGCTACTTCTACAGCGTCGTCATGCCCAGCAAGGCCCAGTGTGTCATCTACCACGAGTTCCAGCTCTCCTTGGCCCACAAGGTGACCGACAAGGTGCTGGAGGGGGCAGCTCCTGGAGACCATCAGTCAGCTCTACCTGTCCCTGGGCACCGAACGGTGAGGGCTGGCTTTGCAGTGGTGGGGGTGTGGAGGGGAACATGGGGGTTGGGGGGGACAGGGCAGGGAGGGGGTACAGGGAAGCTGGCCCAGGGCCCCATCAGCCCCTTTCCTTTGGATCATTTGGTTCCTTGGCATCAGATGCTTTGAGCTGGTGGGTCTGGGGTCGTCCCAGGGCTGCTGCTGGCTCGTGAGTCCCAGCTTGAGCCTCGCTTTTTGGGTCAAAGGTCATCTCAACCCCAGCAAAGGCAGTATGGGCACTCTGGGCTGTTCTTCCTACTATGGTGGCTTTTGTCATCTGACCTCTGCCTTCCCCGAGTCTTCACTCCTGGCCTTCATCTGTCCCCTTAAATGTGACCACAGCAGCCACCTGTGGCTTCTCTCCCACAGAAGACAGAGCAAAGTGTGTCACCTGCTTCCCTGGGGCAGGGTTTCAAGGTTTCACATCTCATATGTGGCCCACTCGGCTTCCCCCGAGCATCCTGACCTGGTGGGGTAACCATGGCCCTGGCCACCCCACCCACAGGGCCTGGTGACATTGCTGCAGTCACAGCCCCTCGAGTGTCGGACTTACTGAGAGAGCGGGGAAGGAGCTAGATTCCATGGGGACCCGGGAGACTAGCTCCAGTCTTGGCCTCAGGTTCACAGAAGGAAAATGGGCCAGTGTGCTAGAGCCATGCTTCTCAAAGTGTAGTCCCTGGACCAGCAGAGCAGCATCTATATCACCTAGGAGCCTGTGGCAAGTGGGAGTTCTGGGGCATGCCCCAGGCCTGTGGAGCCGGAAGCTCTGGGGGCAGGGCCAGCAAGCTATACAGACAGGCCTCCGAGTGACTGTGATGCCTGCACACCTTGAGAACCATCGGCCTAGATAGCCTCTGAACACTAACGGCTCCTGGTGGATCTGGAGAAGACACAGGCCATGTCTGGGAGGCAGGGGAGATGGGCTAGCACACTCCTCCTGCCACAGGGCAGCATGATGCTCGATTCCCTCAGAAGGATGTCCTTCATCTTTTCCATACCATGTGTGTTCACCCTGGCCCTCCCAGCAGCCTGGGAAGGGCAGAACATTGCACACACAAGAGGGCCATTCGCAGTCCCCACATGCCAGATTCATCTGTCACCAGACCCACGGGAGGAGGCAGACTGGTTCCAGGAGGATGAGAGCCCTTGTTCTGACACCTGTGTCTGATTCCAGGGCCTACAGATCCACTCTGGACTACACCAAACGAAGTCTGGGGATTTTCATTGACCTCCAGAAGAAAGAGGAGGCGCATGACTGTCTGCAAGCAGGGAAGATCTACTACATCCTGTGGCAGAGCAAGCTGGTGGACCTGTACATCCAGGTGAGTGGCAAGGGATGCAGGAGGGTCCCTGTGCTGTTCACTCTCTGTCCATCCATCCGTTCATCCTTCCATTCATCTATCCTTTTATCATCCATCTATTCACCCGTCTATCCATCCATTCACCTGTCCATCTACCCATCCATTCATCCTTCCATCATCTATCTGTTTACCTGTTCATCCTTCCATCCATCCATCCATTATCCATTCATCCATCCATTCTTCCATCATCTTCCCATACACCTGTGGGTCCTTCCATCCATCCTTCCATCCATCATCCATCCATTCACCTGTTCGTCTTTCCACCCATCCATCTATCATCCATCCATCCATCCATCATCCCTCCGTCATCCATCCATCCTTTTATCATCCATCCATTCACCTGTTCGTCCATCCATCCCTCCTTCCATCTATCTTTCCATCATCCATCCAACTGTTCATCCTTCTATCCATCCATCATCCATCCATCCATCCGTCATTCATCTGGTCACCTTTTCATCCATCCATCCATCCATCTTTCCATTATCCAGCCATTCAGCTGTTCATCCTTCTATCCATCCAACCATCTTCCATCCATCCATGATCCATCCATTCACCTGTCCATCCAGCCATCCATTCATTCATCATCCATCCTTTTATCATCCATCCATTCTCCCGTCCATCCATTCACCTGTTCATTCTATGCATCCATTCATCCATCCATCCTTCCATCATTCATCCACTCGCCTCCTCATCCTTCCATCCATCATCCATCATTTTATCATCCATCCATTCACCTAGTCATCCTTCCATTCATCCATCCATCCTTTTATCACCCATCCATTCAGCCACCATCCATCCACCTGTTCATCCGTCCATCCATTCATTCATCCATCCTTCATCCATCCATCCATTTATCCATTCATCCATATATCCATCCATCCTCCCATCATCCATCCACTCACCTCCTGTTCATCCTTCCATTTATCCATTCATCCATCCATCCATCCATCCCCCATCCATCATCCGTCCATTCACCTGTTCATCCTTCCATCCATCCATCCATCCTTCCATCATCCATTCATCTATCCATTTATCCATCCATCAGTTCATCCTTCCATCCATCCATCCACTTATCCATCATCCATCCGTCATCCATCTATCATTCATACATCCTTTTATCATCCATCCATTCACCCGTCTATCCATCCATTCACCTGCTCTTCCATCCATCGGTCCATTCATCCTTCCATCATCCATCCATTCACCTGTTCATCCGTCCATCCATCCATCCTCCATCCATCTTTCCATTATCCATCCACTCACCTCCTGTCCATCCTTCCATCATCCATCCTTTCACCCATCCATTCACTCACCTATTCGTCCATCCATCCACCCACCACTCTACCTATTAATCCATCCCTCCATTCATCTATCTGTCCATTTGTTTATCCATACATTGATCTATCCACCATCTATCCATCCATATGTACATACATTATCTACCCTCTACCCATCCATCCATCCATACATACACACATCATTCCAACCACCCACCCATCCATCCATCCGTCCATCCATTCATCTGTCCGTCCATCCATGTGTCTACACATCTGCTCATCCATTCATCCACTCATTCCTAAGCCACTGCTGAGCACCTGTTGTATGCCTTTTCCTTCCCTCCAACTGGTTCCCTCACATTCTCCCCCAGTGGCCAGCATCTTCTCCCTAAGGGCAGAGGCGTGGCCCCTCACAATGCCTAGCACCTGCTGGTATACAGCTCATGCTCAAAGAATGACCACTCAGTTAACACACAGAAGAACATGCTCCAAGCGACACGTGGCACATCTCCTTACAAAATGAATCTATCATAGTGGCTGTTTTCAGAGGCTTTCCCAAACACAGAGTGATCTGGAACAAATTGTGAAGCCCACCAGCCTGGTGAAACTTTCATTATTGAGCACCTGCTGTATACCTCCTTGAGCTGAGGAGAAGGATCAAGAGCTCATGGCCAAGAGGGGACCAGGCCTACCCACAAACACTGTTGATGTGCGGCCGGGATGTGGCAACGCAGAAAGGAACCAGGTGATGGGCTCCCAGTGGTGGGGCAGCCCTAATGCACAGGTCTGAAAAATGCTCAGGTGTACCTGCAGTGTGTGAGAGGAAGGAGGCTGGCGAAAGTAGGTGTGGCCACCTCACCAGATGTGGGTCTTGAGGGAACTTCTGCTCCTTTTAGGTGGCACAGAATGTGGTCCTGTACACAGGCGACTCCAACCTTGGGCTGGAGCCGTTTGAGGCAGCTGGAGACATCTTCAACGAGGCCTGGGAGCGGGAGAATGCCGTGTCCTTCTACTGGGTGAGCTGGCCTGTGGGCTGATGTATGTGGGCCTCAGGGGGTCACCTGGAGGGCTGAGGCACAGGTGTGGCAGGGCAGAGGCCTCCCACCTGGAGGCAAGGCCACCCATGCACATGCTTAGTTTCCCAGTGGTCTCACCGGGAATGATATTGACTGTGCCCCTGCCTGGGACAGACGCTTGGGTCTGGACATGACAGTGGCTCTACCCTTGCACCTGATGATCTCAAGCAACCATGAGTGGGAAGTCCTGTCCCCATCTTCCAGATGAGGAAGCTGAGGCTCACAGAAGCACAGGGACATGTCAAAGGACACACAGCATGTCAGTGGGAGGCCCAGGGCCAGGGCCCAAGTCTGCCTCCACCCCGAAGCGGGGACGGCTTCTCCCTTCCTCTGAGCTCACGGTGTGGCTCAGCCCTGGGCACAGATAAATGTAGTGGTTTTAGAGCAGAGAGGAGTGCTGGCTCCCCCTAGTCAGACCCCAGGTGCCCAGGTGTGAGAGGCTGGTCTGAGGCTGCCGGGTGTAGCTAGATGGGCCTCAGGTGACTCTTCAACCCCAACTTGGGTGTCTGAACCGTGCGTTATCCCAAAGCACAGAGCTCTGCGGAGGTGCAAGGGTAACTGGGGCATGGGATGCTCCAAGCACATGTGTGAGCTCTGAGGAAGGTGCTGGGCAAGGTGGGTGCTGCGGGAAGCCTGACCCCACCTGCCTGTGTGGTAGGACCGGGCACTGCCCCTGGCAGTGACTATGGGCAATCACAAGGTGGAGCTGCAGCTGCAGCTGTGCAACAAGCTAGTGGCACTGCTGGCCACGCTGGAGGAGCCCCAGAAGGGCTTAGAGGTTGCCCACATGGCCCTAGCACTCAGCATCACTCTGGGTAAGTCCCCTGAGCCCCCGTCCTGCCAGGATCCACACTTTGCCAGAGCCCAGCCTCCAGGTCTGTAGGGCAGGAGCTGAAACAGCTGCTGGATTTTCCTGGTCTCCTGTCCAGGCAGGAATATCTGCCCAGCTGGCTTCCCCGTCCGGCCGTGCGGCACAGCCCGAGGTCTCTCACGCAGTGCTGAGCTCTGCTTCCTCTGTCTCTTCCCGCTGCTGACCACAAGGGCCCTCTGCCTTCCAGATATGCCAGGCATCTCGGTCCCTGTATGTGCCAGGCTGAGTGGCACATTCCCTTTGTCTTGTGCCCTTCCCACCCTCATCATCCGCACGGCTCTCTGGCTGAAATCCCAGTTCCCCTTCCAGCAGCCTGCCCCTTAAGGCCGGGCATCCCCTGGTGCTATGCCAGGATCGTCTGTCGTCCTCCAGAGACAGGGAACCCTGGGCGGGCCGCATGCCCCAACGCCTTGTGCCTTGGGGCCCAGTACACAGTAGGTATGCAGCTGTGTGGGAATGCATTGAATGCAGGCTCCACAGCACTCGCCCTGAAAAGGGGAGGACATCAGAGACAGCCTAGGTGGGTTTGTGCATCTGTGGGGGGACCTGGAGCTCAGGCATGCGGTGACTCCCCCAAGGTAAGGGGCTCTGATCGTGACACACCCAGGAGGAGTCGGATGTCACGTCTGTGGGCTGCATGGAGCCGGGGTTCCCGGGAGCACCTGGACTGTATGGGTTTTGGGCTCCCTTGGTTAAAACCAGTGAACAAAGGCAGGTGGCTATGTGTAGGCATAGAGCTGGGCCATCCAAGTCCGACTTTGCCAAAGCCTCACAGTAGACAGAAGCAAGCCTTATTAGTTCTGCTTTGCAGATGTGAAAGTGAGTCTGGGAACCCAGAAGGGACTGGGCAGAGCTGCCCAGGTGACCACAGGTGTCTGGAGGCAAGGCAGGTGCTGCCCGGGGTCTGCATACCTGCTCCTGAGGGGCCTGTGCTCTGACTGCCCCAGGGAGACAAGTCCTCACACCTGCCCCTTTGGCCTACACCCCAGGGGACCGGCTGAATGAGCACGTGGCCTACCACCGGCTGGCTGCCCTGCACCACCTGCTGGGCCATGGCAAGCTGGCGGAGCACTTCTACCTCAAGGCCCTGTAGCTCTGCAACTCGCCGCTGGAGTTTGACAAGGAGACCCTCTACTACATGAAGGTGTACCTGGTGCTCGGTGACATCATCTTCTACGACCTGAAGGTCGGTGGGAAGGGGCAGGGCTGAAGGTGGGTGGGGAGGGGCAGGGCTCGGGGTGTTTCCAGCCCCCTTGGAGTGGGATCTCCATCCAGACCCCCAGGGTTCCAGCCTTCCTTAGGAATGGCCCAGTGGCCTCCCTGGAGCTCTGCACGCAGCTGGAGGAAACGGCAAGGTTCACAGATACAACCCAGCTCCCAAGCTGGCCAGGTCCCACCCTCAAGAATTAGTCTCAGCCTGGGAGGCTGACACATGAGCGGGCAATGGTGGCCTCTGGGTAAAGAAGAGGGATTGTAGTCAGGGGGGCCCTCCTGGAGGAGGTGATGCCAAACTGAGTCTTGATAGTCAAGTTGCATTTAAGAAAGAAAACAGGGTCCGGAGGAGGACATTTTGGAAGACGGCATCATCCTCACATTGAATCCACATTGCAAGATCCAACCCAAATCCCAGTGCCTCCTCTAAGAAGCCTGCACAGGGTGCCAGCCTGCGCTGAGCAACTCCTTCCTGGAGTCCCGAGACACCTGGAATCTTCACATCACCCAGGAAGGGTGGGGTGGGACCGGTGTCTTACCATCCAGTTCACAGACGGGAACCTCAGCTCATGGTAGGTGCAGAGGGGCGGGGCCCCAGCCAGCCAGGCTGAGACCTTGCTGGGTCGGGTCTGTCTTGAGGGGAGGTGCTGTGCTCTCTCTGCCCCCAGCCCTGCAGGGGTGGAGAGCTGGGACTGGCAGACTCAGACCTGGGATGCCTCCACTCCTCTGCCCAGGAGGCACCCGCCCCTCAGCATCGCACTGGCACCACGTCAGTACTCCTTATGGGCTGAGGGGTCAGGGCGCTCCAGTCGAGGGACCGAGATCTTGGGGGCCTTAGAACAACATGAGGAGCTGGGGCAGCCCTAAGACCCCACCCCGTATCCCTCACCACAGGCCTGGGGCTGCCCGGGAGGCCCCCGCCCAGTGCTGGTGACATCTGGTGGTCAGAAGCGGTCCCTGTGGCCTTCCAAGTCCCAGCCAGACAGGGAGGTGCCAGGTGTCAGGCTCAGAGGGACGCTGCTCACCGCTCAGGGGCTCGCCTGGGACCCAGGGGACGGGCCGCCCAGATCTGTCTTGGTCAAGCCTGCCGCCCACTCCGCCTGCCCAAGAGGAATGAAAGGGCCAGGTAGTACCTGAGGCCAAAGTTCATGGTTGGGGTCGAGGGGCAGAGGCCTCCTTCACCTCCTTCTCGTGCACAGCCCTCTGGGCCTCATGGTGACGGTGCTGTCAGCCCAGGCCAGCTTCCCACAGGAAGGCCCCCTCGGAATTCCCCAGGGGTGGCTGTCTTTCTGAGGCCACACCCTCCTCCTTGTATAGGAGGCTCTGGACCGAGGGCCCAGAGGAGTGGGAAAGCTGGGCTGGATGGCGCCTGAAAGGCTGGCAGAGAAGCAGGGGTAAATGGACATCCTTGC
>NW_022311782.1:7569-17559 GCF_002776525.5 Piliocolobus tephrosceles | reverse complement strand
TTGCTTTTGGTGTTTTAGACATGAAGTCCTTGCCCATGCCTATGTCCTGAATGGTACTACCTAGATTTTCTTCTAGGGTTTTTATGGTATTAGGTCTAACATTTAAGTCTCTAATCCATCTTGAATTAATCTTCGTATAAGGAGTAAGGAAAGGATCCAGTTTCAGCTTTCTACTTATGGCTAGCCAATTTTCCCAGCACCATTTATTAAATAGGGAATCCTTTCCCCATTTCTTGTTTTTCTCAGGTTTGTCAAATATCAGATGGTTGTAGATGTGTGGCATTATTTCTGAAGGCTCCGTTCTGTTCAGAAACTCATGTCCTCGCCACACTGAACTTGTTCAAGTTATCTGTTGTCGCTGTTCTTGTTTTTATGATTCTGGGTTTTTCTCATTTCGACTCATACTATGTGACTGGATGTCAGGCATTTTGAACTTTATCTTATTGACTTCTGGACATTGTTGCATTTCTACACATAATTTTGAGCTCTATTCTATGATATAGTTAATTGCTGGGTAACAGTTTGGTCTTCTTTGTCTTGCTGCTAAAATTTGTTAGGTGGAACCAGAGCAGCATGTTGCCTAAAACTAATTTTTCACTCAATACTAAGGCAGAATCCTTATGACTACTTTATCCAATGCTTCTTTTATTTATCAGATATTTTATTGTGGCTAATAAAAACTGAATTATTCATAACTTTATGTCAGCACTAGATTTTTTTCCAATTCTTTTAGATGGTTATTTCCTCTCCCTTAGTTTCTTCACAACTGCACCTGTAAGTCTTTGCCTTAAGACTTGCGGTGACTCTGTACATTTCTCCAGAATTCTACATGTAGCTCTCTCCTCTCTGTTACTCTGCCCTGCTTACTCTTATCACCTTGGCCTTCCTGGGCTCTCAGCTTTATTTCTTCATCTTATGGCGACCACCAGGCTCCACCTGGGTGCCTCATCATGTGTCATGGTCTAAGAACTTCTCAGGTGCTAAGTTAGGTAATCATAAGGCTCACTTCATTTGTTTCCCACCTTGCAGGGATCACTATCATCCATATTTTGATGTCCACTACCTTGAAAACCATTGTCTTGTGTATTTTCTGTAATGTTTGATTTCATAAAGGTGGGTATTTTTTAATCTCTGTTGCTCCATGGTAGTCTAAAGAAGAAATCCCTTTACAATGGATTTTATTTCAAAAAAAAGTCCTCCTCTATAAAGTATTTTCTTCGTATATTAATCTTTTTTCCTAACACATGTACAAATTAGTATTTTCTTCAGAGGGGTTAATTGTTTATTTTGTATTTTCACAGACTGACATGATTTTGTCATTGCCATAGTCATCGTATTGCTAATTTAGAATCTAGTTTCTAGAATCCTCTTCCTTTCATCTTCTCTACTTGCCTCTGGTTAAAGACTACACACAGTACAAAAAATTCCTTTTATTGTCTCAAAACAAATATTCAGTCATTTTTGATATCCTACTTTTATTTCAGGTGAAGCAGTCTCTCTATATTGAAGAAGAGTCAATAAAGATGACTTTTGAATTATGAACTGAAATGTGTTACCCAGTGACACTCAGAAACTGGTTTCAGTTTCACCCTTTAGAGTTACAAAGCACCTATGATACAGAAATTACCCCAAAGTGTTCTTCTTTGAAAGGCCACAGCACTTTGCCCTAAATATTCAAGCAAATAGGTGGTGACAATCTGTCAATATAGTAGGAATTATAGTGTTATGTAGTGGAGAAAATTCTCAGATTCAGTAGAAATTTCATCTGGATAAACTTTAAGAGTTTTTCAAATACTGAGACTCTATGGTACTTATTTTCTGAGACATGCATAGAGTATAGGAGCCTTAGTCCTTTTATGTGCCAATCATACAAAGAAAAAATATCAAAATAAAAAAATTTCACATTTTGACATTTTTATCCTAAAAGTTAATAGTGGTATAGTAGATGTATGTACATACATGTGTGTTTGTGTGTGTATATTTTTATATACATGCACATATAACGTGTATTAATATATACACATGTATAAATATATGCATGTATATTAATCTGAATTAAATAGTATTCAAACAAAATATTCTACATCTATTCTATGAAGAAAGTCATCAAATTTAATACTTGCTATTTTGTATATCCTTGACAATGGCGTTCTCAGGTAAGCTTTGTTTTTTAAGAATATTTTTCAACATAGGCCTGACTAAATCCTGACGGGTGAGTAGATGATGGTCAAAGGAAACTGAGAAGAAAGTTATGTACTTAGAGGTAGTATAATAGTATAATAATATAATAGAGGTAGTCTAATTTCATGTTTCAAAAACATGAAAAAGCAAGAGGGTTTGAGAAACCATAGCCATTTTGTATTAATTGAATGATGAAGTGGGAAATGATTTTACTTTAGCATTATACTTCTAGAACAATATTTTCAGCTTGTTCTGGACAATATGTTTATTCCTTGAAAGGAATAAACAAGTATGTAGTAATGTCAACTCTGAGATGTTCTTAGGAGGCTGGAGACTGGTCTATCCAAATGAGAGTAATATTCTCTAGAAATGAAAGAGAGAACAACAAAGGTAAAATGTGAAAGGAACTGGAAAAATGACCTGAAGGAAAATTGCAGAGCTTTATCATGCAGATGAACATAAGAGAGAAAATATAAATTTATCTTATTATATTTGACCCACCTATTTTTTTTATTTTTTTCACTCAAGTTTCAGTGAACCTAAGTGAATAAAGATTTACAAATAACTTATTCCTCTGAGAAATGTCAGTGTGTTCTGTAATAAAAGGGGAACACAGTCTAAATCAAAAGGTGCTTTTTTACAGTGACCTCCATGTACTTTCATCTTCAAGTTTCTGCAATGCCATATTTTGATTGTATTTGAGTGTTAAAATGGAACTCATTCTGTCTCAGTTCAGCTGAGACTACAGAAAGAGGAGAATGGGTACTTAGAACCCCTACGTCCTAAAGCAAGCTGCTGCTAGACAACTTATGTATTGCAAAGTGAGGCTATAAAACCTGCTTCTACTAGCATTAGCGGTCGTTCACCCCACCTGTAAAATGGTGGGGTGTGAAGAGTCCATAGAAAGTCCCTTTGGATAGCAAAATTGGAATTCTATGCATTTCCAAACACTCTAACTTGCCATCCTCTCCATGGGGGAAGTGAGGAGGGCCTTTCCCACTCAAAACAAAGAAGCAAGCAAACGAACAACAACAATAAAACAGGACATCTGTTCACCCTTTGGTGTTCTAATAGTGTTTACCTCTTACCACAAACTGTCTAAAGATGAAAATCATTCTGGAGCTGCACCTAAATAGCACTATAGAGAAAGAAGATTGAGCTGAATTTCCTACTACACTTCAGTAAAGGTGAAGAAAGCACATACTACTCCAAAGATCAGCATTATTAGTGGGAGAGAGTCAGCCTGGACTTTCTAATAGAGACCCTGCCAAAGAAAAGATGACCAGGAAAAAAGAAACAAACATTGAGAGAGCATGAGGGTGTGGGGTGGGAAGAGATGATCACTGCAGGAAGACTAGGGGCTGGCTAAGGGAGGGGAGTCTTCAATGCTTACCCAGAGAAGAAGAGAACAAGCATGAGAATCATCTCTGAAAACAAATAAATAAAACCAAAAGACAAAATAGAAACTCTGGAGAGAAAGAAACAACAATTATGTGCTTCCACTTTCTGCAGAATAAATAATTGCCAGATTATAAAGGCAGGCACATAATATGCTTTTCTCCTAGGAAGAGGATAACTAGGTGATAGGATAACACAGACCACACCCATCCTACACTACAGCATTCTAATACTGAGGATGTCCAAGGTAGGTGGCGGGTGTGGTGGTTAAAACTGTTAAAAATTAATTGAAGCACAGAGAACTGCTTTTTTTTAAAAAAAATTACAATGGACATACATATTAACATATGAAGTAAGAATGTGCTTGGGACAGCAAGGGACAGAAATAGGAGATGTGCTTGCAGATGCATCCAATGTCAGAAAAAGATCAAATCCAGACAAGTCTATAAAGGGACACAGGCAAAAATAACATTGATTTACAGAGATAAAATAGCTAGGGATAAACCTAAATAGAAATGTGCAATACCTATGTAAAGAAACCTTTAAAATCATTTTAAAGGCCTCAAAGGAAGGCTTGAACAATGATCTTGAAGAGGAAGGATAAATAATGAAAGGATGTCAACTCTAAGTTGTTAAATTTAGCATGATGCAAATAATAATACCAATAGTTTTCCTCACATCCTTTGAGGGAGAACAAGGACTTGATAAAACAGTTTACTTAAAAAATCATACCAAGAGATGCAAACACCCAAGAAATTTTGAACAAGGAAAAGCAATGGCTAGCCATAATAGATATTAAAACATATTTCCCAATAACTAAGTAGGATTGACATAAATTTTATTGACATGAAATAATATTGTCTGTCTCTAGAAATAATATTCTCTTCTTAATAAGGAGAATAAGAAGTCCAAAAATAAGCCCAAATACATATAAGGATTGAATATATGTTATAGGGTTGTCTCAAGTCCTGTAGATAATTAACTGAATTATTAGGTCAGTGGTATTAGGAACACTGGGGGTTATTTGGAAAAATTTGAAGGTGGTGCCCTTCTTCTTTGTACATAATATCACAATGAATTCCAAGTGCATCACATATTCGAACATTAAAAAAATGAAAATCATAAAAATACATGAGAAAAACAGAGAATTACTTTATGTCATTCCAGCTGCTGAGGTCTTTCTGTGATTCAAAACATGGAGGCTATGAAAGGTTATTTTTTAAAGAATAAAGTCAACAGCATTAAAAATATCACATATATGAAGAAATACCATAACCTAAGCCCAAGAACAAATTAAAAGCTGAGAAAACATTTGCAATGTATATTGCAAAGGATTAAGAACTGCCAGAAATAACTAAGAAAAATATTAACAAATCAATAGAAAAATGAACACAGGGTATGAATAAGTAATTCAAATAAATGGAAATGTAAATACCTCTTAAATATTACAGCATGCTCAATCTCAATTTACTAAGAAAATACAAGTAATGTAATGATATTTATTTTTCATCAATCCACATGACCAAAACATGTAAGTCCAGTAACACCATGTTATTGAGGTTGTATAGCAATATTGCCATTGGGAATATAAATCTATAAAATTATCAAAAAGGAAAATTTGACTAACTCTTTTAGATGCATAAATTCAAAGGGTCTTTTAATCCAGTAATTCTAATTCCTCTATTTGGCTCTAGACAAATATTTTCACATATATGACATTATATAATTAAACCTGTCCAACAATGGAAGAGTTTTATTACACATTCAAGTTTTCTAATCAATAGAAACGAAACAACCTTGACTTTATTTCACTATGAATAGTATGTCCTCAAAAACTAGCTGTCCAAGAGAGCAGCAGTTCCAGAGAAGCCAAATACTTTGAACCTGTAGCTATCTCTGACCTCCTGGATAATCAGCAGTTTGTAGGCAAACCATGTCTCATTGTATCTTTTTAGCATTTGGCAGAAGACCTTTTCAAATAGGTGTCCAACAATTGTTTGCTGATGAATAATAGATGAAAGAACAAAGTGCATTAGCAATAAAGCTATTTTTGCCTCTCTATCTTTTCTAGCTGTATTTAGATTGAAAGCTATGTATTATTGGGAATTGTCTACTCCCACTGGAATATGAGTTCCTCAATGGGAGAGAGCCTCACAGAATTATCATCATTGTGTTTCAAGCACATAGAACATTGTCTTATACAAAGCAGACAACAAATATGGTTTAAGAGAGTGGAATAAATGAAGCAAACATCGTTTCATAGTCCATTTGGCACTGCCATATATATTCCTTGATATACCTGCCTCTTAATTTCTGTTTCACTCCTGGTTACCATCAGCACTTTGGATAGACATTTTCTAATATCTGACTATTCCCATTTGGGCCAGTTTTACACTGGTTCTTTTATTTAGAATATCCAATTATTTTTAGAAATTTTAAAACTTAACAAAATATTTTGCCTCCATAAATAATATTTAATGGAGGATTCTTCCTGAAAACATGCAAATATAAATTTATTTTGCTTTTTAATTTATCTTGGACATTAACAAAGCCAAGTGCATGTAGAGTATTTTTAGGGACTACACAGGATTTATAAAAGCCATGGCTACTTGGGTGATGGTAGTAAAGTCACAAAGATAAAAATATTACTTTTGCAGATTAGAATAATTCAGGACATCAAAATTTCCCAGTCATAAAAATACATAAAAAAATGAAAAGATGTTCTCTAGAACAATAATAACTCTCTCTACTCATGCCCTTCTATTCCGTATTTCAAGTGTCGTGTCTCTTTCTTTTGAACTTTCATTTATGGCTGAGTTACCTGATCTCTTAGTAAATTATTTAAAGACCCCACCAAATAGAACATGGGTTCTGTTAACAATAAAGATGTAGAGGCAGCCGGGATCAACACAAGGTCAAGCCTTTTCTGCCGGAGTTATGTTGGTCTCATATCTAGACAGTGTTATTGTCTCAAAGCCATTTTAGCAATGATTTGCTGGCTTTGTGGAGACCTTGTTAGGAGTACTGTATTTTAATGGCTACATTAAATTTGATCCCATTATTTAAGGATCTGTCGTATTTTGTCTCTCAAAAAATGACAGCTATTGGTGATTAAAGATGAGTCCAACTCCATCCCTTCAAGTCTTTTATTGAAGGATGGCTACTAAATAAATAATAATTAATATTTAATAAAATAAACTGAATGATGAAAGTGCCTTTGAGCATGCTCTTCTTCATTCACTGTCCAACTACAATTTGTCACCTTCTAGTCAGAAAACCTCTGCCTTGTTCTGATCCACTCCCTTTGGAGTTGTAAACCACTGTTTCTTACTTTCGTAGCACCACAAGAATAACTATCAGAACAAATTACAATGTGTTATCATCATTGCTTAATTTGTAATATTCTATATGAAAAGTTTTTAAAGATAGGGATAGTATCTTTTACTTTTGTGTCATTGAATTTACCACAGAATGTGGCAAATAAAAACTAAAAACACAATTGTGAAAGGAATAAGCACATGAAAAGGATCTTTCAATTAAACCCAGAAGTCTGAACAAAAATATATAAAAATTGATAAATGCAAGGAATTTTAATGAAAGTTGCAAGCTACTGTTATTAGTTAATTTAACGCTAAGCATGTTTTTAATGTTAATACCACATTTTAATATCAATTTATTATTTACCTAACAGTTGTAGCTAAAATTATACTTTTATTTTAAAGAAACTAACTTCCTTAGGTTTATGCTGTAAAATCCCTTTAGCAGCCTGGAGTCTCTTATGTGTGGGTGCATGCTGTCAATTACCTGATAGCAATGGGTTCATGATTACACCCCAGCACCAGGTACAGTAGATGCAGTATTATCAATGAAGAAAAGCTCACTTCTATTAAGAACCTGTGTGTTTCTAACAACAGTTATGCTATCATTTATTAAATATACCTTATTAGTGCATTTAACTTATAGGAATCCATAGTCCTATAATTTAAAGAAAACAAAAAACAACTTCTCATTTTTACTGATGTATAGCATGTAGAGTAGTATACAAACCATAAGCTTTCATGTCTATATGCCATCGAAAATATACACTTGTAAATGAGTAGGAAATTATCACCATCCCAGAAACTTCCCTTGTGACCCTCATCAATTTTGACTTCTTTCTCCTCCCCAAAACACTCCTATCCTGATATCTGACACATAGGATTCACATTTCTTTATGTGAAAAGTGTATATGTGGGAGTATATTTATGTCATATTTTATGTCTTTATTTGTAGATAAAAGGTATGAAATTGCACCTTATGTATTATTTCATCTTTTATTATTGTGTATGAGATGCATCCATATTGTTCCATGTTATATGTAGGAGTAGTTTATTATCATGGCTGTAAAATCTTAGTAATTGAATATTCCACAATGTATGTACATAATTATTTTGTTTATGAACATTTCATTTGTTTCCCATTTGGGCCTGTTATAAAAGCACTGTCATATACATTCTTATCCATATTTTTTGACACATATATACATATACATGTATTTCTGTTTGCTCTATATTAAGGAGAGAGAGTGTGTGTATATGTGTGTGTGTGTAAAAATGCATTTTTATCCATGCTAGAAAATGAATTGAAATTAAGAAATAAGTTAAGTAATGAAACATGAAGTAATCTTTCATATTGGTAAAACCTGAGGAAGAAATATATAAGCAATTCTACGATTTACCATTCATTGATTAATAACTGAAAATCTGGCTAGATGACCGGGTGGTAATTCTGTCATTGGTATCAGGAAGAAATACAGAAGTGAATAAGAAATAAATATTAATTTTAAAAGTGTAGAGAAACATAAAAGTATCTAGGGAAGACTGTTTTACTGATTCAGTGCTGGATTTATAATTTACCCCAAGATGAAAAATGGCTCTACTGTAGTCATTATGAAGGTTAAGCTTTCCACAAAAATTTTTAATTTACTCCCACAAAAAACCCAGCCTGTTATTGTGCAAACTTTACAGGTAAGAAAACTAAGTCTCAGTGAATGTAGGTAGAAAACTTAAATCAAAATGTATTAAGTCATAACTCACTGAAGCAAAAACTAACAACTACATCTACTCTGGGAAAGTGGGGGCAAACTAGTGTCAGGATAAGAAAAAAATCTGAACTGTAATTGATGTATTGCCAGAGGCTTAATGTGGGAAAGCCTGAGAGTTAAATAAAACAATGTATTCAATCAAATGTTCTTGTGTGTGTGTGTGTGTGTGTGTGTGTGTGTGTGTGTATAGAGAGAGTATATAAGTTTGCTTACATACATGTGAGTAAAATGAATGACAGCAATGATACAAGCGATGGGAGGGAGAAAATAGGATTATTTTGTCATTTGAAAGTACACACTCTCCATTGGTCAGTATAGTGTTATGTGAAAGGGGGCTTGGATTAGTTGTGAAAGTATGTTGCAAACTATACCAAACCCCTCAAAATGTTTTTAAGATGATACTTTGTATGGTAAGGAATGAGAGAAAAATACAATTATGCAAACCACATAATGAAAATCACAAAAGTTAAAAAAACAGAAGACAAAATAGGAATAGGAACAAAGAACAAGGGCAAGAACAGAAAACAGTAACAAATATGGTAGATATTAATTCAACTATATGAGTAATCACTTTGAATGTCAACGGTCTAGATGTTCCAAGGGAAAAACAAAAATTGTCAGAGAGAAAAAGATCAAACTACATATTGTCTGTAAAAAACCCACTTAAAATATAAAGACATATGTAGATTAAAAACAAATGGATGAGGAAAGATATACCTTGCTAATACTAATTTTGGAAAATCAGCATAGGTATAGTAATTTCAGACCAAGCAGGCTTCCAAGCAAATATAAAAATTAAAATAGGTAAAAAGTCATATTACATGATGATAAAGGGATGGATTCTCAAAGAAGAAATGGCCACCCTTAATGTGTATGTGTCAAAGCATCAGAATATGCGAAGCAAAAACCATTAGAACTGTGAAAATTGGATAAATCTAATATTATAGTTGGAGACATCAACAAACCCTCTATCAGAAACAGACAGATCCAGCAGACAGAACATCAGTAAGGACACAGGCGAACTCAGTGAAACTATCAATCAAGTGAATATAATTGACACCTATAGACAATTTCATCCAATAGCAGCAGAATATAAACTCTCCCCAAGCTAACATGGAAGGAATTTATCAAGATAGGCCACATTCTGGTCCATAAAACATACTTTAACATATTTAAAAGAATAGAAATCATAAAACGTCTTCTTTCAGACCACATGGAGTTAAACTGGGAATCAATAATAGCAAGATAACTGAAAAATTTTGACACCCATAGAAATCAAACAATACACTTCTTTTTTTTTTTTTTTTTTTTTTTTTTTTTTTTTTTTT
>NW_022311782.1:0-7469 GCF_002776525.5 Piliocolobus tephrosceles | reverse complement strand
CTCCCAAAGTGCTGGGATTACAGGCTTGAGCCACCGCGCCCGGCCCAAACAATACACTTCTAAATAAAATATGAGTTGAAGAAATCTCAATAAAAATAATAAAACACTTTTGACTAAACAGAAACGGAAACAATTTATCAAAATTATCCTGATTTCATTACTCCACATTGTATACATGTATCAAAATATCACACACACCCCCAAAATATGTGCAACTATTGTAAATCAATACAAATATAAGAATCAGCAAAAGCAGTGGTTAAAGAAAATTTATAGCATTGAATTCATATATTAGAAAAAAAAAGAAGTATCTAAAATCAGTCATTTAAGCTTCCCCCTTAGGAAGCTAGGAAAAGTAAAGTGGATTAAATCCAATGTGTAACAGAGAGAAGCATTCACTATTAGAACAGTAACCAATAAAATTGAAAATAGGAAAGCCACAGAAGAGAAAACCCATAAAACCACAAACTTGTTCTTTCAGAAGATTGAAAAAATAAAATGATAAGTTTTTGGCCAGGCTAAGTAAAACAGAGAAAAAACAAAAATTACTAATGTCAGAAATGAAAGAAGGAACATCACTAAAGATCTTATGGACATTTAAAGGATAAAAAAGAATAATATGAACAACTTTAGGTTCATACTATTCTTTTTTTTTTTTTTTTTTTTTTTTAGGTGGTGGCTCACTCTGTTGCCCAGGCTAGAGTGCAGTGATGTGATTTCAGCTCACTGCAGTCTCTGCCTCCCAGGTTCAAGCGATTTTCTCACCTCAGGCTCCTGAGTAACTGGGATTACAGGCATGTGCTACCACGCTTGGCTAATTATTTTGTATATTTTAGAGATCAGGTTTCACCATGCTGGCCAGGCTGTTCTTGAACTCCCGACCTCAAGCAGTCCACCTGCCTCGTTCTCCCAAAGTGCTGGGATTACAGGGGTGAGGCACCATGCCCATAGGCCCACATCTTTGATAACCTAGATGAAACGAGTCAGTTCCTTGGGGGCGGTGGTGGGGGGAACAATCTGCCAAAATTCACACAAGAAGAAATAGACAATTTGGATTGTCTTATATCTATTTAAAATTGAATAAAAATTAATAACCTTCCAAACAGAAAGCACCAAGCCCAGTTTGGTTCACTAGTAAATTCTACCAAACATGTAAGGAAGAGATTATGCCAAGTTCTTTACAATTTATATTAGTAGAGGCAGAGGTAATACTCTAACTCATTCTTTGAGGTTTACATCATACTAATACCAAAATCAGATAAAAGTTTTCCAAAAAAGTAAAATCACAGACCAATAACTCTCATAAACACAGATGCAAAAATCCTCAGCAAATTCTTAGCAAGTTGAATCCAACAATGTATAAAAAGTATTACATACCAAGACCAAAAGGAGCATCCCACATATGCAAGACTCCTTCAGCATTCAAAAATCAATTAGCAGAATCCACCGTCAGAATACACTAAAAAAGAAAAACAACATGATCACATCAATAGATGCAGACAAAGCCTTTGACAAACTCCAACAACTATTAGTGTTTAAAAAAAAACAACAACAACTCAGTGAACTATGAATAAGGGGGACTTCATCCAACTGATAAGGTATACCTACAGAAAACTCACAGCTCACACCACACTAAATGGTGAGAAACTAGAAGCATTTCCACTAAGATGAGAAACAAGACACATATGAGTCCTCTCACTACTCTTTTTCAATATTGTACCAGTAGTACTGGCTAACATAATAAGAGAAAAAAAATAAAGCACATTGATTGGGAAGAAAGAAATAAAAGTGTCTTGATTGTAGATGAGTCTAAACAATGTCAAAAATCTGAAAGAATCAGTAAAAATCTCCTGGAACTAATATACTTCACAGAACCTTCATAGAAAGGTTAAAATATGAAAATCAACTTCTTTCCTATATACCAGCAATGAACAAGTGGAATTAAAAATTGAAAACACAAAACTATTTATATTAACATTAAAAAATGAAATAGTTATAATAAAATATGTATAAGATCTACATGAGGAAAACTATAAAATTCTGATCAAGGCAATCAAAGAATAACTAAATAAATGAAGAGATATTTCATGTTCACGGATAGGAAGATTCAATGTTGTCAAGTTCAGTTTTTCCAAAATTGGGCAATAAATTCAATTAAATTTTAATTAAAATCCTAGCAAGTTATTTTGTGTATAACAAACTGATTCCAAAATTTATATGTAGAGGCAAAGAGCCCAGAATAGTCGATCCATATTGAAAGTATATAGAATTGAAGGAATGAAAATCTTTACTTCAAGATTTACTATGAAACTCAGTAATCAAGAGATTGTAATAGTGGTGAAAAATTAGCTAAATAGATTAATGGAACAGAAAAAAGGGCCAAGAAATAGATCCACATAAACATAATCCACTGTTCTTTTTAATTTTATTTTAAAAAATTCATTTTAAGCTCCAGGGTACATGTTCAGGATGTGCAGTCTCCTTACATAGGTAAACATGTGCCATGGTGGTTTGCTGCACCTTTCAACCCATCACCTCAGTATTAAGCCCAGCATGCATTAGCTATTTTTCCTAATGCTCTCCCTCCCACCACTGGTAAGTCTCAGTGTGTGATGTTCCCCTCCATATGTCCATGTGTTCTCGCTGTTCAGCTCTCACTTACTACAAGTGAGAATATGCAGTGTTTGGTATTCTATTCCTGCATTAGTTTGCTGAGGATAATGGGTTCCAGCTCCATCCACAATCTTACACGGGACATGATCTCTTTCCTTTTTATGGCTACATACTCTTCCATGTTATATATGTACCACATTTTCTTTATCCAGTCTATCAGTGATGGGCATTTGGACTGATTCCATGTCTTTGCTATTGTGAATAGTGCTGCAGTGAAATGGAATTGCTGGGTCAAATGGTATTTCTGGTTCTAGATCTTTGAGGAATCACCACTCCATCTTCCACAATGGTTAAACTAATTTACATTCCCACCAACATAGTAAAAGTATTGCTATTTCTCTGCAACCTCACCAGAATCTGTTGTTTCTTGAATTTTTAACAATCACCATTATGAATGGCATGAGGTGGTATCTTATTATGGTTTTAATGTTCATTTATCTAATGATCAGTGATGTTGAGCTTTTTATTCATTTTTGTTGGCCTCATGAATGTCTTCTTTTGAGAAGTGTCTGTTCATGTCCTTTGCCCACTTTTTAATACATTTGCTTGTTTATTTTCTTGTAAATTTGTTCAAGTTCCTTAAAATTAACTCAAGATAGATTGAAGACTTAAATGTAAAACCCAAACTATAAAATTCCTAGAAGAAAATCTAGGCGATACCATTCAGGACTTAGGAATGGGCAAAGATTTCATAATGAAATCACCAAAACCAATTGCAACAAAAGCAAAATTTGACCCATGGGATCTAATTAAATTAAAGAGGTTCTGCACAGCAAAATAAACTATCATCAGAGCAAACAGGCAACCTACCGAGTGGGAGATAAATTTTGCTATCTACCCATCTGACAAACGTCTCATAATCAACTGATCTTTTATCATTCAGCAGAGCCAAGACCATGGAACAAAGGTAGTACTTTCAACAGGTAATACTGGAACAACTGGATATACACATGTCAAAAAATAAATCTAGACAGACTACAAGCTGTGCCTAAGAAGTAACTCAAAGTGATCATAGGCTTACATGTAAAATGCAAAACTATAAAACTACTAGAAGATAACACAGGAGAAAATATAGGTGATCTTGGGTTTGATGATTACATTTTAGACATGAAATCAAAGGCACAATCCCTGAAAGAATTGATAGGGTAGGGACTGGCAAGATGGCAGAATAGGAACAGCTCGGATCTGCAGCTCCCAGTGAGAGGTGACAACGTGGTAGCATTCCTCCCTCTCGGCACCTCCCGGTCCCAGAGTCCGCTCTGGCTGCAATCAAGGAGCCCTTCAGCCCACCGCTGCGCTGTGGGGGTCCTGCCCTCTCTGGGGATGGTGGAGGCCACACCCGGCTGACTCCCTCTGCTGGCAGGAAGGTGTAGAGGGAGAGGTGCAGTCAGGAGCTGGGGCACACATGGCTCTGGCAGGCCTGCCTGGGGCAACTGGCCAGCACCTGCTGGGCTTGATCAGGGGATAAGCTCCCTCTGGGCTGCAGGAGTGCCCTGGCTAGGTGCCACCAAGTCCTGCAGTGAATGCCATTGAGATGTGAAGCCAGCTGGGCTTCTGGGGCGGGTGGGGACTTGGAGAACTTTTCCCTGTGGCTAAAGGTTTGTAAACGCACCAATCAGCACTCTGTCTAGCTAAAGGTTTGGAAAGGCACCAATCACCACTCTGTGTCTAGCTAATGTGGTAAGGGACTTGGAGAACTTTTGTGTCTAGCTAAGGGATTGTAAACGCACCAATTAGCACTCTGTGTCTAGCTAAAGCTTTGTAAAGGGACCAATCAACTCCCTGTAAAATGGACCAATCAGCTCTTTACAAAATGGAGCAAACTGTAGGATGTGGGTGGGGCCAGATAAGGGAATAAAAGCAGGCCACCCCAGCCAGCAGCGGCAACCTTCTCCAGTTCCCTTCCATGCTGTGGAAGCTTTGTTGCTTCTCGCTTCACAATAAATCTTGCTGCTGCTCATTCTTTGGGTCTGCGCCACCTTTATGAGCTGTAGCACTCACCACAACGGTCTGCAGCTTCACTCCTGAGGCCAGGGAGTCCATGAACCCACAGGGAGGGATGAACTCCAGACGGGAGGAACAAACAACTCCAGAGCACCGCCTTAAGCTGTAACACTCACCACGAAGGTCTGCAGCGTCACTTCTGAAGTCAGTGAGAACATGAACCCACCAGAAGGAAGAAACTTTGGACACATCTGAACATCTGAAGGAACAAACTCCAGACACCTCGTCTTTAAGAACTGTAACACTCACTGCAAGGGTCTGCAGCTTCATTCTCGAAGTCAGCAAGACCAAGAATCCACCAAATCCAGACACATCAGCAAGATCAATGCAGAAGGTGGTTATTTCTGCATTTCCAACTGAGGTACCTGGCTCATCTCATTGGGACTGGTTAGACAGTGAGTGAAGCCCACAGAGGGCAAGCCGAAGCAGGGTGTGGTGTTGCCTCACCTGAGAAGCTCAAGGGGTTGGGAAACTCCAACCCCTAGCCAAGAGAAGCCCTGAGAAACTGTGCAATCTTGGCTGTTCTGCAGCCTCCACTCATGATACCCAGGCAAACACAGTCTGGAGTAGACCTCCAGCAAACTCTAGCAAACCTGCAGGAGAGAGGCCTTACTCTTAGAAGAAAAACTAACAGAAAGGAATAGTATCAACTTCAAAAAAAGGACATTCACGCAGAAACCCCACCCAAAAGCCACCAGCATGAAAGACCAAAGGTAGATAAATCTATGAAGATGAGGAAAACCAGCAAAAAAAGGCTGCAAATTCCAAAAACCAGAATGCCTCTTCTCCTCCAAAGGATCACAACTCTTCACCAGCAAGGGAACGAAAATGGACAGGGAATGAGTCTGATAAATTGACAAAAGTAAGCTTCAGAAGGTGGGTAATAACAAACTCCTCCAAGCTAAAGGAGCATGTTCTAACCCAATGCAACGAAGCTAAGAACCTTGAAAAAATGTTAGAGGAATTGCTAACTAAAATAATCACCTTAGAGAAGAACATAAATGACCTGATGGAGCTGAAAAACACAGCATGAGAACTTCATGAAGCATAAATAAGTATCAATAGCTGAATCAATCATGCAGAAGAAAGGATATCAGAGATTGAAGATCAACTTAATGAAATAAAGCATGAAGACAAGATTAGAGAAAAAAGAACGAACACAAATGAAAAAAAGCCTCTAAGAAATATGGGACTATGGGAAAGGAACAAATCTACATTTGATTGGTGTACCTGAAAGTGACAGGGAGAATGGAACCAAGTTGGAAAACACTCTTCAGGATATTATCCAGGAGAACATCCTCAACCTAGCAAGACAGGCCAATGTTCAAATTCAGAAAATACAGAGAACATCACAAAGATACTCCTCGAGAAGAGCAACCCCAGGACACATAATCATCAGAATCACCAAAGTTGAAATGAAGGAAAAAACGTTAAGGGCAGCTAGAGAGAAAGGTCGAGTTATGCACAAAGGGAAGTCCATCAGATGAACAGCAGATCTCTCTGCAGAAACCCTACAAGCCAGGAGAGAGTGGAGGCCAATATTCAACATTCTTAAAAGAATTTTCAACCTAGAATTTCATATCCAGCCAAACTAAGCTTCAGAAGTGAAGGAGAAATAAAATCCTTCTCAAACAGGCAAATGTTGAGAGATTTTTGTCACCACCAAGCCTGTCTCACAAGAGCTCCTGAAAAAAGCACTAAATATGGAAAGAAAAAAATGGTACCAGCCACTGCAAAAACACACCAAATTATAAAGACCATCAACACTATGAAAAAGTTGCAACAACTAATGGGCAAAATAACCAGCTAGCATCATGACAGGATCAAATTCACACATAACAGTATTAACCTTAAATGTAAACGGGCTAAATGCCCCAATTAAAAGACAAAGACTGGTGGATGGGATAAAGAGTCAAGAATCAGCAGTGTGCTATATTCAGGAGACCCATCTCATGTCCAAAGACACACATAGGCTCAAAATAAAGGAGTAGAGGAATATTTACCAAGCAAATGGAAAACAAAAAAAGCAGGGGTTGTAATCCTAATCTCTGAGAAAGCCGACTTTAAACTAAGAAAGATCAATAAAGATAAAGAAGGGCATTACATAACGGTAAAGGGATCTACACAACAAGAAGAGCTAACTATCCTAAATATTTATGCACCCAATACCAAGCACCCAGATTCATAAAGCAAGTTCTTAGAGACCTACAAAGAGACTTAGACTCTCAACCGATAATAGTGGGAGACTAACACTCACTGTCAATATTAGACAGATCAACAAGACAGAAGGTTAAAAACAGTATTCAACACTTGAACTCAGCTCTGGACCAAGCAGACCTAATAGACACCTACAGATCTCTCCACCCCAAATCAACAGAATATACATTCTTCTCAGCACCATATCACACTTATTCTAAAATTGACCACATAATTGGAAGGAAAACACCCTTCAGCAGATGCAAAAGAATGAAAATCATAACAAACAGTCTCTCGGACCACGGTGCAAGCAAATTAGAACTCAGGATGAAGAAACTTACTCTAAACTGCACAAATACAAGGAAACTGAACAACTTGCTCCTGAATGACTCCTGGATAAGTAACGAAATTAAGGCGTTGAAACCAGTAAGAACAAAGACACAACATACTGCAATCTCTAGGACACAGACAGAGCAGTGTGTAGAGAGAACTTTATAGCCCTAAATACCCACAGGAGAAAGTGGGAAAGATCTAAAATTGACTCCCTAACATCACAATTCAAAGAACGAGAAAAGCAAGAGCAAACACATTCAAAA
>NW_022311780.1:0-2277 GCF_002776525.5 Piliocolobus tephrosceles | reverse complement strand
ATTTAATAGTTACTTATTTAATAGTTACTTATTTAATAGTTACTTATTTAATAGTTACTTATTTATTAGTTACTTATTTATTAGTTGTTTTAGTTATTTAATTTTTTTATTATTTTAAAAATACGTTTTATTTAAAAAGTTTTTAAAAAAAAAAGGTATGACATTTTACATTATAACATGAACATATCCACATATAAAATAAAAAATAGTATAAAATTAATAACACAAATTGTAAAATAATGGCCAAACTGTATAAATTAAAAAAAAAAAAAAAAGGTACAAATAACATGATACATGTGTATATGTTAAAAATTATAATAAAAGAGGCAAAAAAATAAAATATATAAAGAGCAAAATTGACAAAGAAACAAGAAGTCAAAGTGAAAAAAACATAAAAAGAAGAAGAAAAAAAAAAAAAGATGCAGCAAAAAAATGTTAACACATTGACTGATCATAAAGTTTAAAAATAGGCAACTATTTAAAAAAAATATATAATATTTAAGTTATGTATAATATAACATAAAATATATATATATATATATATATATATACAAAAATGCATGTAAAAATAATTTGTTAAAAAAAAAAAAAATGGAACATAGTATGTTTAAAAGAATTCTCTCATGCACTTGACACATCTTCAAAAAAAAAAAAATTACAAAAAAAAAAAAAAAAAAAAAAATGAAAAAGAATTGCTTATCAGTATAAATAAAAAAAATATATATTTTTATTTATAATGAGTAAACATTTTTTTTTTTTTTTTTTTTTTTTTTTTTTTTTTTTTTGTACGAATTCTTGGTACATTTTTGATTTAATGAATTATTTTCTTCTGTTAAAATATTAAAACCAAAAAAAATTTTTTAAACTTCGCTTTTTGTCGTCAACACTCTTTTGTTCATTAGTATTACTATCTTCTAATGTGACAGGTGTCTCTGTCTGTGTTTTATTGTTAATAAAAGTTATTTCAGCCCGAGCAGAATATGTTATTAACATCGGTTTTGACGTTTTTGTTCTACCTCCAACAATACTATGTTTTACATCGTTATTATTCTCTAATATAACATACTGACCTGGTATTGGTATTTTATTTTTATTGGCATAATATTTTCGAAGGTTTTCAGTTGTTGCTAAGAGAACATGTTCCGGTATTCTGCCTTTGTATTTAGTAGGGGTATGTACATAAGTAGTATTATTTGATGATATACTTGGCTTTTGTGATTCTATTTTATTTGCATTAGGATTTGGTGGGTTAATGCAAGCATGTAATAGCATAGATGGTTGTGACAGCCTTTTATTATTATTCGTAATTGGGACGTAATTATTAGAAGATTTTACTAAAACGTAATCGGATACACGTCTTTTATTTTCAACCTTTATTGTTTCTTTATTATGACATGGCATTATAATAGGTTCAGATATTCTTACTCGTTGTGTTTGTGGTACTTGTTTAATATTATGAACATTTTGGTATTTACTCATTATTTGCCTATATTTTTTTATATTTTCATATGCTTTATTAATAATAATATGTTGTACCTTTTGTGTTGTTACTACTGGTTTTGTTACCACTGTTACTTTGTTTGGTGGTGTTGGTACGGTTGGTACAGTTGCTGCTGTTGGTTTTGTTGGTATAGTTATCTCTGTTTTGCTTTTTTGAACTATACTTTCATTAATAATTTCAGATTTTTTATTAACATCAGTAACTACGTTTTTTTTTCCATTTTTATTTACAATCTTTTTTTTTTTTTTTTTCAGAGTCACTAGTTGTTTTCCGTTTTTAAAAATTTTTTTTTTTTTTTTTTTTTTTGTAATTTCATTATTTCCATTTCCGTTTCCATTTCCATTTCCATTTTTAGTACTTTGTATAGTTTGATTTAGTTTATTACCAGTTTTTCTTTGTACCACTTTAGAATTACCACTTGTAGATATTTTTTTTATTTTCATTTTATTATATAGGCCATCTCTTTTTAATAGTACAGAAGAATCAGAAAGCCTCTGAGCTTTACTTTTCATTCTCTTCTTGATTGATATATTCTCTTCATTATTTGCAATGGAAGTTTTTTTTATACCCCTTACCACTAATTTTTTTTTAACATCGGAATTAATACTCATTTTTTTTTTCTTAACTGGAAAATCATCAGAGTTAGTTTTTGTTCTGAAGGTCTTTAGATTTTTCTTTGTTTGCAGCGTTGGTTTGTTTGCATTTATTAACTTAGTCGGTCCATTGTTTGTTTTAGGTTTATTGTATGTATTGTTTGGTATCATTTCTTTTTTTTT
>NW_022311779.1:404-14204 GCF_002776525.5 Piliocolobus tephrosceles | reverse complement strand
CTGCTCAATGAAAAGAATGGTGTAGCTCTGTGAGATGAATTCACACATCAAAAGCAGTTTCTCAGAAAGCTTGTTTCCAGTTTTTATCTGAGGATATTTTCTTTGTCACCATAGGCCTCAATGTGATCCAAAACATCCCTTCTCAGATTTCGCATAACAGTGCAATGAAACTGCTCCATGAAAAGAATCGTGTAACACTGTGAGATGAATTCATAAACCACAAAGCAGTTTCTCAGAAAGCTTCTTTCTAGTTTTTATCTGAGGATATTTCCTTTTTCACTATATGCCCCAATGCGCTCTCAAATATCCCTTTGCAGATTTCACGAAAACAGTGTTAGCAAACTGTTCCATGAAAAGAAAGATGTAACTCTGTGAGATGAATTCACATGTCAAAAAGAACTTTATCAGGAAGTTTCTTTCTAGATTTTATCTGAGGATATTTCCTTTGTCACCATAGGCTTCAATGTCAACCAAAATATCACTTCTAAGATTCCCCAACAACAGTGCTACCAAACTGATCCATGAAAATAATCGTGTAAATCCAGGAGATGAATTAAAACACCACAAAGCAGTTTCTCTGAAAACTTCTTTCTAGTTTTTATATGATGATATTTCCTTTGTCACACCAAGCTTCAAGGCACCCTGAAATATCCCATTGCAGATTCCAAGAAAACAGTGTTTGAAAACTGCTCACTGAAAATAACAGTGTAACTCTGAGTTGAATTCACACATCACAAAGCAGTTTTTCAGAAAGCTTCTTTCCAGGTTTTTCTGAGGATAATTCCTTTTTCAGCTTAAGACTCAAAGCACTCGTAAATATCCCTTTTTACTGAGGATATTTCTTTTATCACCATAAGCTTCAATGTGCTCCAAAACATCCCATTGCAGATTCCAAGAAAACAGTGTGAGCAAACTGCTCAATGAAAAGATCAGTGTAAGTCTGTGGAATGAGTTCACACGTCCCAAAGCAGTTTTTCGGAAAGTTTCCTTTTGGTTTTTATCTGATTATACTTTCTTTGCCACCATTGACTTCAAGCGCTCCCAAATATCCTATTGCAGATTCCACAAAAACAGTGTTAGCAAAGTGCTCAATGAAAAGAATGGTGTAACTTTGTGAGATGAATTCATACTTCACAAAACACGTTCTCAGAAAGTCTCTTTCTAGTTTTTATCTGAGTATCTTTGCTTTGTTAACACAGGTATCAATGTGATCCAAAATATACCTTCGCAGTTTCCCCTAAAACAGTGCTACCAAAATGATCCATTTAAAGAACGATGTAACTCTGTGAGATGAATGAACACATCACAAAGTGGTTTCTCACAAAGCTTCTTTCTTGTTTTTATGTGAAGATACTGCCTTGGTCACCATAAACTTCAATGCACTGAGAAATATTCCATTGCAGATTCCAAGAAAACAGTGTCAGCAGACTGCTAAATGAAAAGAACATTATGATTCTGTGAGATGAATTCACATAGTACAAAGCAGTTTCTCAGGAACATTCTTTCCAGTATTTATCTAAGGATATTTCCATATTCGCCACGGGCCTCAATGTGTTCCCAAACATCCCATTGCAGATTCCACGAAAACAGTGTTAGCAAACTGCTCCATGAAAAGAAAGGTGCAACACTGTGAGATGAATTCCAACATCACAAAGTAACCTCTCAGAAAAGTTCTTTAAAATTTTTATCAGAGTATATTTCCTTTGTCACCACAGGCTTTAATGTGATCCAAAATATCTCTCCTAAGATTCCCCAAAAACAGTGATACCAAACTGTGCTTTGAAAAAAATCATGTAACTCTGTGAGATGAATTCTCAAATCACAAAGCAGTTTCTCAGAAAGCTTCTTTCCAGTTTTTGTCTGAGGTATTTCCTTTGTCACCATAAGCTTCAATGTGCTCCAAATATCCCATTGCAGATTCCAAGAAAATAGTATTAGCATACTGCTCAATGAAAAGAACAGTGTAACTCTGTGAGATGAATTCACACATAACAAAGAAGTTTCTCAGAAAGCTTCTTTCTAGTTTTTATCTGAGGATAATTCCTTTTTAACCATAGGCATCAATGTGCTCCAAAATATCCCTTTGCATATCCCACAAAAATAGTGTTAGCAAACTGCTTCATGAAAAGAAAGGTGTAACTCTTTGAGGTGAATTCACACATCACAAGGAACTTTCTCAGAAAGCTTCTTTCTAGTTTTGATCTGAGGATATTACCTTTGTCACCATAGGCTTCAATGTGATCCCAAATATTCTATTGCACATTCCAAGAAAACAGTGTTATCAAACTGCTCAGTGAAGAGAATGATGTAACTCTGTGAGATGAATTCACACATCAAAAGCAGTTTCTCAGAAAGCTTCTTTCTAGTTTTTATCTGAGGATATTTCCTTTGTCACCTTAGGCTTCAATGTGATCCAAAACATCCATTCTCAGATTTTGCATAAACAGTGCTACCAAACTGCTTTATGAAAAGGGTCATGTAACACAATGAGATGAATTCATAAGCCGAAAGCAGTATCTCAGAAAGCTTCTTTCTAGTTTTTATCTGAGGCTATATCGTTTTTCACCAAGGGCCTCAATTTGCTTCCAAATATCCCTTTGCAGATTCCACGAAAACAGTGTTAGCATACTGCTTCATGAAAAGAAAGGGGTAACACTGTGAGATGAATTTCCACATCACAACGAAATTTCTCAGAAAGCTTCTTTATAATTTTTATCTGAGTATAATTATTTTGTCACCATAGGATTCAATGCCATCCAAAATATCCAATTGCAGATTCCTGAAAAACAGTGCTACCAAACTGTTCCATGAAAGGAATAATGTAACTCTGTGATATGAATTCAGAAATCACAAAGCAGTTTCTCAGAAAGCTTCCTTCTAGTTTTTGTTTGAGGATATTTTCTTTGTCACCATAAGTTTCAATGGACTCTGAAATATCCCATTGCAGATTCCAAGAAAACAGTGTAAGCAGACTTCTAAATGAAAAAAAACAGTGTAACTCTGTTACATGAGTTCACACTAAACAGTTTCTCAAAAAGCTTCTTTCTAGTTTTTATCTGAGGATATTTCCCATTTTCACCATAGGCCTCAATGTGCTCTGAAATATCCCTTTGCAGATTACACGAAAACAGTGTCAGCAAACTTCTCCATGAGAGAAAGGGGTAACACTGTGAGATGGATTCCCACATCATGAACAAGTTTATCAGAAAGCTTCTTTATAATTTTCATCTGTGGATATTTCCACTGTCACCATAGGCTTCAAGGCGATCCAAAGTATCCCTTTTCAGATTCCCCCCCAAAATTACTACTAAACTGCTCCATGAAAGGAATCGTGTAACTCTGTGAGATGAATTCAGAAATCACAAAGCAGTTTCTCAGAAAGCTTTTTTCTAGTTTTTTTCTGAGGATATTCTCTTTGTCACCATAAGCTTCAATGCAGTCCAAAATATTCTTTTGCAGATTCCAAGAAAACAGTGTTAGCAAACTGGTCAATGAAAAGAAGAGTGCAACTCTGTGAGTTGAATTGACACAACACTACACAGTTTCTCAGAAAGCTTCCTTTTCCTTTTTATCTGAGGATATTTCCTTTGTCACGACAGGCTTCACTACACTCCCAAATATCCTATTAGATTCCACAAGAAAAGTGTTATCAAACTGCTCATTGAAAAGAATGGTGTAGCTCTGTGAGATGAATCCAAATCATGAAGCAGGTTTTCAGAAAACTTCATTCTCTTTTTTGTCTGAGGATATTTCCTTTTCCACTATAGGCCTCAAAGCACTCCAAAATGTCCCTTTGCAGATTTCACGAAAACAGTGTTAGAAGCTGTCCTATAAAAAGTAGGTGTACCTCTTTGAGATGCATTCACACATCACAAAAAATTTTGTCATAATGCTTCTTACCAGTTTTTATCTGAGGACAGTTTCTTAGTCACTGCAGGCTTCAATGGGATTCAAACAATCCCTTCTCAGATTCCCCAAAAACAGTGCAAAAAACTGACCCACAAAAAATGTCTTGTAACACAGTGAGATGAATGAACACATCACAAAGAGATTTCTGCCAAAGCTTATTTCTAGTTTTTATATGAGGATATTTCCTTTGTCACCAAAAACTTCAATGCACTACAAAATATCCCATTGCAGATTGCAAGAAAACAGTGTTAGCAAACAGCTCAATGAGAAAAGCAGTGTAATCCTGTGAGATGAATTCACACATCACAAAGCAGTTCCTCAGAAAGTTTCTTTTTGGTTTTTATCTGAGTACATTTCCTCTCTCACCATAGGCTTCAATGTTCTCCAAAATATCCTATTGCAGAATCCACGAAAACTGGTTATCAAACGGCTCAATGAAAAGAATGGTGTAACTCTTTGATATGAATTCACACATCAAAAAACAGTTTCTCAGAAAGCTTCTTTCTAGTTTTTATCTGAGGATATTTCTTTTTTCATGATAGGCCTCAATGTGCTCCCAAATATCCCTTTGCAGATTCCACGCAAACAGTGTTACCAGACTGCTCCATGAAAACAAAGGTGCAACTCTGTGATATGAATTCAAACCTCAAAAAGAACTTTCTCAGAAAGCTTCATTATAGTTTTTATCTGAGGATATTTCCTTTCTCATCAAAGGCTTCAATGCAATCCAAAATATCCCTTCTCAGATTCCCTACAAACAGTGCTACCAATCTGTTCCATGAAAAGAATCATATAACTCTGTGAGATGTATTCACAAATAAGAAAGCAGTTTCTAGAAAGTATCTTTCTACTTTTTGTTTGAGGATATTTCCCTTTTCACAATAAGTTTCAAATGCACTCCAAAATATCTCATTGCAGATTCCAAGAAAACAGTGTTAACAAACTGCCCAATGAAAGGAAGAGTGTAACTATGTGAATTGAATCCACACATCACAAAGCAGTTTCTCAGAAAGCTTGTTTTTGGTATGTCTCTGAGGATATTTTCCTTGTCAGCATAGGCATCAATGCACTCCAGATATCCTATTGCAGATTCCACAAAACCAGTGTTATCAGACTGCTCAATGAAAATGAAAAGTACAGTGTAACTCTGTGAGATGAATTCACACATCACAAAGCAGTTTCTCAGAAAGCTTCTTTTTGGTTTTCCTATAAAGATATTTCCTTTTTCACTATAGGCCTCAGTGCCCTCCCAAATATCCCTTTGCAGATTCCATGCAAACAATGTTACCAGACTGCTCCATGAAAAAAAAGTTGCAACTCTGTGAGATGAACTCACACATCACAAAGAACTTTCTCAGAAGTCTTCCTTCTATTTATTATCTGAGGATATTTCCTTTGTCACCATAGGTGTCAATGTGATACAAAATAAACCTTCTCAGATTCCCCCAAGAACAGTTCTTCCAAACTGATCCAAGAAAAAAAAACTGTAACCCTGTGACATGAATTCATAAATCAGAAAGCAATTTCTTAGAAACCTTCTTTCTAGGTTTTCTCTGAGGATATATCTTTGTCACCATCGTATTCAATTCACTCCAAATGTCACATTGCAGATTCAAAGAAAACAGTGTTAGCAAACTGGTCAATAAAGACAGCAGTGTAACTCTGTGAAGTGAATTCACACATCCCAAACCTGTTTCTCAGAAAGCTTCTTTCTAGCTTTTATCTGAGAATATTTTCTTTTTCACCATATTTCTCAGAGCACTCCAAAATATCCCATTGCAGATTCCAAGACAAAACTGTTAGCAAACTTCACAATGAAAAGAGTAGTGTAACTGTGAGAGGAATTCACACATCACAAAGCAGTTTCTAGAAAGCTTCCTTTTGGTGTTAATCTGAGGATATTTCCTTTGTCAATGTAGGCTTCAAAGTGCCTCCAAATATAGTATTACAGATGCCATGAAAACAGTGTTATCAAACTGCTGATTGAAAAGAACTGTGTAACTCTTAAGAGAATTCACACATCAGAAAGCAGTTTCTCAGAAAGCTTATATCTAGTTTTTACTAAGAATATTTTCTTTTTCACTAGAGGACTCAATGCGCACTCAAATATCGTACCGCAAATTCCACGAGAAGAATGTTATTAAACTGCTCGATGAAAACAATGGTGTAACACTATAAGAAGAATTCACATATTGCAAAGCAGGTTCTCAGAAAGCTTCTTCCGAGTTTTAATCTGATAATATTTCCTTTGTCACCACAGGCTTCAATATGATCTAAAATATCCCCTCTCAGATTCCCAAAAAACAGTGCTACTAAACTGCTCCATGAAAAGAATGGTGTAACTCTGTGAGATGAATTCCCACATCATAAAGCTAATTCTCAGGAAGTTTCTTTCTAGTTTTTATCTGAGGATATTTTCTCTTTGACCATATTCCTCAATCTGTTCCCAAGTATACCATTGCAGATTACACCAAAAAAGTGTTAGCAAAGTTCTCAATGAAAGAACACTGTAACTCTGTGAGGTGGATTCACACATCATGAAGAAGTTTCTCATAAAGCTTCTTTCTAGTTTTAATCTGAGGATATTTCCTTTGTCGCCATAGGCTTCAATGTGATCCAAAATCTCCCCTCTCAGATTCCCCAAAAACAGTACTACTAAACTGCTCCAAAAAAAAAAAAGAATGGTGTATCTCTGTGAGATGAATTCCCACATCAGAATGCTGTTTCTCAGAAAGCTTCTTTCTAATTTTTATCTTAGGATATTTTCTTTTTCACCATATTCCTCAACGTGCTCTGGAATATCCCATTGCAGATTCTATGATGAAAGGGTTAGGAAACTTCTCAATGAAAAGAACAGTGAAACTCTGTGAGATGAATTCACACATCACAAAGCAGTTTCAAAGAAACCTTCTTATGGCTTTTTATCTGAGGATATTTCCTTTGTCACCATAGGCTTCAATGCGCTACCAAATACCCTGTTGCAGATTCCATGAACAGCGTAATCAAACTGCGCAATGAAAAGAATGGTGTGACTCTGTGAGATGAATTCACATATCATGAAGCAGTTTCTCATAACACTTCTTTCAAATTTTTATCTGAGGATATTTCCTTTTTCACAATATGCCTCAATGCACTCCAAAATACCCCTTTGTGGATGCCACAAAAACCATGTTAGCGAACTGCTCCATGAAAAGAAAGGTGTAACTCTGTGAGATGAACACACACAGATGAACTTTCCCAGAAAGCTTCTCTCTGGTTTTTATCCGAGGATATTTCCTTCGTCACTATAGGTGTCAATGTCATACAAAATATCCCTTATCAGATTCCCCAAAAACAGTTCTACCAAACTGATCCATGAAAAAGAAGCTGTAACTCTGTGAGATGAATTCACAAATCAGAAAGCAGTTTCTCAGAAACCTTCTTTCTAGCTTTTATCTGAGGATATTTCCTTTTTAACCCTAGGCCTCAATACGCTTGTGAATATCCCTTTGCAGATTCCATGGAAACAGTGTTAACAAACTTCTCCATGAAAAGAAAGGTGTAAATCTGTGAGATGAATTTACACATCACAATGCAGTTTCTCAGAAAGCTTCTTTTTAGATTTTGTCTGAGGATATTTCCTCTGTCACCATAGGCTTCTATGTGATCCAAAATATCACTTCTCAGATTCCCCGAAAACAGTGCCAGCAAACTGCTCCATAAAAAGAATGGTGTAACTCTGTGAGATGAATTCACACATCACAATGCAGTTTCTCAGAAACCTTCTATCTAGTTTTTACCTGAGGATATTTCCTTTTTCACTATAGACCTCAGTGCGCTCCCAAATATCCCTTTGCAGATTGCATGAAAACAGTGTTTGCAAACTGATCAGTGAAAAGTACAGTGTAACTGTGTGAGATTAATTTACACATCAGAATGCAGTTTCTCAGAAAGCTTCTTTCTAGCTTTTATCTGAGGATATTTAGTTTTCCTCCATGGTCCTGAAAGCCCCTCAAAATATCCCTTTCCAGATTCCATGAAAACAGTGTTAGCAAATGGCTCCATGTAAAGAAAAGTGTAACTCTGTGAGATGAATTCACACATCACAGAGAACTTTCTCAGAAACCTTCTTTCTAGTTTTTATCTGAGGATATTTCCTTTGTCAAGATAGGCTTCAATGTGATCCAAAATAGTCCTTGTCAGATTCCCCAAAAACTGTTACAAAACTGATTCATGAATATAATTCTGTAACTCTGTGAGATGAATTAACACATCATAAAGTGATTTCTCAGAAAGCTTCTTTCTTCTTTTTCTATTAGCATATTTCCTATGACACCATAAGCTTCAATGCACTCCAAAAAATCCCATTGCAGATTCATAGAAAACAATGTGAGCACACTGCTCAATAAAAAGAACAGTATGACATGCCGGGATGAATTCACACATCAAAACAGTTTCTCAGAAATCGTCTTCTTGTTTTTATCTCAGGATATTTCCTTTGTCACCATAGGCTTCAATGTGCTCTCAAATATCCTGTTGGAGATTCCACAAAAAACGTGTTAGTAAAGTGCTCCATGAAAAGAAAGGTGTTACTCTGTGAGATGAATTCACACATCACAAAGCAGTTTCTCAGAAAGCCTCTTTCTACTTTTTCTGTGAGGGTATTTCCTATGTTACCATAAGCTTCAATGCACTCCAAAATATCCCATTGCAGTTTGCATGAAAAAAAAGTGTTATCAAACTGCTCAATGAAAATAATGGTGTAACTCCATGTAATGAATTCACAAATCATAAACCAGTTTCTAAGAAAGCTTCTTTCTATATTTTGTCTAAGGATATTTCATTTTTCACCTTAGGCCTCAATGCACTCACGAATGTCCCATTGCAGATTCCACGAAAATCGTGTTAGCAGGACGGGCGTGGTGGCTCAAACCTGTAATCCCAGCACTTTGGGAGGCCGAGATGGGTGGATAACGAGGTCAGGAGATCGAGACCATGCTGGCTAACATGGTGAAACCCCGTCTCTACTAAAAAATACAAAAAACTAGCCAGACGAGGTGGCAGGCACCTGTATTCCCAACTACTCTGGAGGCTGAAGCAGGAGAATGGTGTAAACCCGGGAGGCAGAGCTTGCAGTGAGCTGAGATCCGGCCACTGCACTCCAGCATGGGTGACAGAGTGAGACTCCATCTTAAAAAAAAAAAAAAGTGTTAGCAAACTTCTCAATGAAAAGAACGATGTAGCTCTGTGAGATGAATTCACACATCACAAGCCAGTTTAACAGAAATATTCTTTTTGGTTTTTATCAGAGGACAATTCCTTTATCACCATAATCCTCCATGCTCACCCAAATATGCCTTTGCAGATTCCTTGAAAACACTGTTAGCAAACTGCTCCATGAAAAGAAAGGTGTAACTCTATGAGGTGAATTCACACATCAGAAAGTACTTTCTCAGAAACATCCTTTCTAGTTTTTATTGAGGATATTTACCTTGTCACCATAGGCTTTGATGCGATCCAAAATATCCCCTCTCAGATTCCCCAAAAACAGTGCTACCAAACTGATCCAAGAAATGTATCATGTAACTCTGTGAGATGAATTAACACATCACAGAGTGGTTCCTCAGAAAGCTTCTTTCCAGTTTGTATCTGATTATATTTCCCTTGTCACAAAAAGCTGCAATGTGCTCTGAAATATCAGATTGCAGATTCCACGAAAAGGGTGTTAGCAAACTGCTCAATGAAAAGAACAGTGTAACTCTGTGAGTTGAATTCACACATCACAAAACAGTTTCTCAGAAAGCTTCTTTCTGTTTTTTTGTCTAAGGAAATTTCCTTTGTCACCATACACTTCAATGCACTCCCAAATATCCTATTACAGATTCTTTGAAAATAGTGTTAGCAAACTGCTGCAAGAAAAGAATCATGCAAGTCTGTGAGATGAATTCACACATCACAAAGCAGTTTCTCATTAAGCTTATTTCTACTTTTTAACTGAGATTATTTCCTTTGTCACCATAGGCTTCAATGCAATTCAAAATATCCCTTCTCAGATTCCCCCAAAAACAGTGCTACCAAACTGATCCATGAAAAGAATCGTGTAATTCTGTGAGTTGAATTCACACATCACAAAGCGGTTTCTCAGAGAGCTTCTTTCTACTTTTCATATGAGGATAATTCATTTTCACCATAGGTTTCAATGCGATCCAAATATCCCTCTTCAGATTCCCCCAAAAAAGTGCTACCAAACTGCTCCATGATAAGAATCATGTAACTCTATGAGATCAATTCACAAATCCCCAAGTAGGTTGTCAGAAAGCTTCTTTCTAGTTTTTGTCTGGGGATATTTCCTTTTCCACTATAGTTCTTAACACACTCGTGAATATCTCTTTGCAGATTCCATGCAAATGGTGTTAGAAAACTGCTAAATGAAAAGAAAAGTGTAAACCTGTTAGAGGAATTCACACATCACAGGAAAGTTTCTCAGAAACATTCTTTTTCGGTTTTGCTGAGGATATTTCCTTTCTCATGCTAGGCATCAATGCACTCCAAAATATCCTATTGCAGATTCCACAGAAAGAGTGTTAGCAAACTGCTCCAAGAAAAGAATCCTATAACTATGTGAGATGAATTCACACATCAGAAAGCAGTTTCTCAGAAAGCTTCTTTCTAGTTTTTATCTGAGGACATTTCCTTTGTCACCATAGGCCTCAATGTAATTCAAAACATGCCTTTTCACATTCCCCAAAAACAGTGTTACGAATCTTCTCATAAAAAGAGTGGTGTAACTCTATGAGATGAATTCACACATCACAAAGCAGTTCGTCAGAAAGCTTCTTTCTAGTTTTTATCTGAGAATATTTCTTTTTTCTCCGTGTTCCTCAATGTACTCCTGAATATCCTATTGCAGATTCCATGACAAAACTGTCAGCAAACTTCTCAATGAAAAGAACAGTGTAACTCTCACATGAATTCACAAGTCTCAGAGCAGTTTCTCAGAAAGTTTTCTTCCAGATTTTATGTGAAGATATTTCCTTTTTCAGCATAGGACTCAACTCGCTCCAAAATCTCCCCTTGGAGACTCCACGATAACAGTGTTAGAAAGCTGCTCTATGAAAAAGATGTTATTCTGTGAGATGAATATACACATCACAAAGAAGTTTCTCAGAAACTTTCTTTCTAGTTTTTATCTGAGGATATTTCCTTTGTCACCATAGGCTTAAACACGAACCAGAATATCCCTTCTCAGATTTCCCAAAAACTGTGCTACCAAGCTGCTCCATGGAAAAAATGGTGTTACTCTGTGAGATGACTTCACACATCACAAAGCTGTTTCACAGAAAAGTCCTTTTGGTTTTTATCTGAGGGCAATTGCTTTGTTACATAGTCTTCATTGTGCTCCCAAATACCCTATTGCAGATTCCACGAAAACAGTGTGATCAAACTGCTCAATGAAATGAACGGTGTAACTCTGCAAGATGAATTGACACATCACAAAGCAGTTTCTCAGAAATCTTCTTTCTAGTTTTTGTCAGAATATATTTCCTTTTCCAACATAGGCCTCAACGTGCTCCCAAATATCCCCTTGCAGATAAAATGAAAACAGTATTAGCAAACTGCTCCATGAAAATAAAGGTGTAACACTGTGAGGTGAATTCAGACATCATAAAGAACTTTCTCAGAAAGCCTCTTTCTAGTTTTTATCTGAGGATATTTCCTTTGTCACCATAGGATTCAAAGCAATCAAAAAATATTCCTTCTCAGATTCCCCAAAAACAGAGCAATCAAACTGATCCATGAAAAGATTGGTGTATCTTTGCGAGATGAATTCACACATCACAAACCTGTTTCTCAGAAATGTTTTTTCTAGTTTTTATCTGAGGATATTTACTTTTTCACCATATTCCTCAATGTGCTACCAAATATCCCTTTGCAGATTTCATGAAAAATGTGCTAGAGAACTTCTCAATGAAAAGAATGTTGTAATTCTGTGAGATGATTTGACACATCACAAAGCAGTTTCGCAGAAAACTTATTTTGGTTTTAATCTGAGGATATATCCTTTGTCACTGCAAGCTTCAAAGCACTCCCAAATATCCTATTGCAGATTCCACAAAAACAGTGTTATCAAATTGCTCAATTAAGAGAATGGTGTAATCTGTCAGATGAAGTCACACATCACCAAGCAGTTTCTCAGAAAGCTTCTTTCTAGTTTTTATCTGAGGATATTTCCTTTTTCACTGTAGGCCTCAATGCGCTCCCAAATACCCCTTTGCAGATTCCACAAAAACAGTGTTAGCAAACTTTTCCATTAAAAGGCAGGTGAAATTCTGTGAAAAGTAATTGACACTTCAGAAAGAACTTCCTCAGAGAGCTTATTTCTAGTTTTTACCTGAGGATGTTTCCTTTGTCACCCTATGCTTCAATGTGATCCCAAATATCCATTCTGAGATTTCCCATAAACAATACTACCAAACTGTTCCATGAAAAGAAACTTGTAACTTTGTCAAATGAATTAACAAATCACAAATCGGTTTCTCAGAACGCTTCTTTCTAGATTTTACATGAGGATATTTCCTTTGTCACCGTAAGTTTCAATACACTCCGAAATATCCCATAGCAAATTCCACGAAAACAGTGTTATCAAACTACTGAGTGAAAAGAGCAGTGTAACTCGGTGAGATAAAATCACATATCGTAAAGCAGTTTCTCAGAAAGCTTCATTCTAGTTTTCATCTGAGGATATTTCCTTTGTCACCATAGACATCAATGCCATTTATAATATCCCTTCTCTGATTTCCCAAAAACAGTGCTACCAATTTGATCCATGAAAAGAACAGTGTATCTCTGTAAGATGAATTCACACATCACAAAGCTGTTTCTCAGAAAGTTTCTTTCTAGTTTTTATCTGAGGATATTTCCTTGTTCACCATATTCTTCAAGGTGCTCTGGAATATCCCATGGCAGATACCATGAGCAAAAGTGTTAGCAAACTTCTCAATAAAAAGAATGGTGTAACTCTGTGAGTCGAATTCACACATCACAAAGCAGTTTGACAGAAAGCTTCCTTTTGGTTTTTGTCAGAGGATATATCCTTTGCCACAATAGGCTTCAAGGCACTCAAAAATATCCTATTTCAGATTCTACGAAAACAGTGTTATCACACTGCACAATGAAAAGAATGGTGTAACTCTGTAAGATGAACTCACACATCACAAAGCAGCTTCTTAGAAAGTTTCTTTCTGGTTTTTATCTGAGGATATTTCCTTTTTCACTATAGGCTCAATGTGCCTATAGGCCTCAATGTGCTCCCAGATATGCCTTTGCAAATTACACGATAAAAATATTAACAAATTGCTCCATGAAAAGAAAGTTTAAATTTGTGAGTTAAATTTACCCATTACAAAGCAGTTTCTCAGACAGCTTCTTTTTGGTTTTTGACTGAGGATAATTCCTTTGTCAACATAAGCTTCAATGCACTCCCAAATATCCTGTTGCAGATTCCACGAAAACTGTGTTAGCAAACTGCTCCAAGAATAAAATCATATAACTCTGTGATATGAGTACACACATCACAAAGCAGTTTCTCAGAAAGCTTCCTTCTAGTTTTTGTGTGAGGATAATTTCTTTGCCACCATTTGCCATGGTGCTCTCACGAATATCCCTTTCCAGATTCCATAAAAATAGTGTTAGCAAACTGCTCCATGAAAAGAAGGAGTAAATCTGTGAGATGAATTCACACATCACAAAGAACTTTCTCATAAAGCTTCTTTCCAGTTTTTATCTGAGGATAATTCCTTTGTCATCATGGTCTTCAATACGATACAAAATATCCCTTCTCAAATTCTCCAAAAACAGCCTACCAAACTACTCCATGAAAAGAATGGTGTAACTATGTGAGATGAATTCAAA
>NW_022311779.1:0-394 GCF_002776525.5 Piliocolobus tephrosceles | reverse complement strand
CAATGAAAAGAACGGTGTAACTCTGTGAGATGAATTCACACATCACAAAGAAGTTTCTCAGATAGCCTCTTTCCAGTTTTTGTCTGAGGATATTTCCTTTATCACCAGAGGCATCAATGCACTCCCAAATATCCATTTGCAGATTCCACGAAAACAGTGCTAACAAACTGCTTCATGAAAAGGATCGTGTAATAATGTGACATGAATTCACAAATCACAAAGCACTATCTATGGAAGCTTCTTTCTATTTCTTGTCTGAGGATATTTTGTTTGTCACCATAGACCTCAATGGGCTCGTGAATATCCCATTGCAGATTCCACACAAAAAGTGTTAGCAAATTTTTCAATGAAAAGAACAGTGTAAGTCTGTGAGATGAATTCACCCATCACAAAG
>NW_022311778.1:0-5331 GCF_002776525.5 Piliocolobus tephrosceles | reverse complement strand
GGCATGTGCCATCATGCCGGGCTAATTTTTGTGTTTTTAGTAGAGACAGGGTTTCACCATGTTGGCCAGGCTGGTCTCAAACTCCTGGCCTTAAGTGATCCACCCGCCTCAGCTTCCCAAAGTGCTGGGATTACAGGTGTGAGCCACCATGCCCAGTCCTCTGGAGAATTTTTTGTAAGGACACTAATCCCATTCAAGAGGGAAACCCCTCATGACCTAATCACTTCCCAAAGGCTCCATCTACTAATACATTACATTGAGAGTGAGGATTTCAACATATGAATTCTGGGGGGAACATAAACATTGGGCCCATTGCAATGTCCTTTATCATGCTAAGGAAGTCTCCTTCTATTGCTCTTTGGTTGAGTGTTTTTATTATAAATCATTGTAGGATTATGTCAAATGCTTTATTTCTGTATCAATTTATATGATCATGTGAGTTTTTCTTCTTTATGTTGTAAATGTGGTATATTACAGTGATTTATTTTCTTATGTTGAAAAATCTTTGCATTCTTGGGATAAATCCTGTTTTCACTACTTCTATTCAACATTGTTTTGAAAGTCCTAGGCAGACCAATTAGGCATACTACAAATAGTTTGTTTTTCTTTGACTGAAAATTTCTCTATTTCACCTTAAATTTTGAAGGGTAATTTCATTAAGTATAAAAGTCTAAGAGCCATGTGCTATGGTTCATGCCTATAATCCCAGCATTTTGAGAGGCCAAGACAGGAGGATCACTTGAGGCCAGCAGTTTGAGATCAACCTGGTAAACATAGTAAGATCCCGTCCCTCCAAAAACCAAAAAAAAAAAAAACACACACACACACAAAATGGCTGGGTGTGGTGGTGTGCACCTGTAGTCCTAGCTACTCAGGAGGCTGAGACATGACGATTGCTTGAGCCCAAGAGTTTGAGGTTACAGTGAGCTATGGTTGTGCCACCGCACTGCAGCTTGGGCAATGGAGAGACCTGGTCTTAAAAGGAAAATAAAAAAAAAATCTAGGTAGGCACTTATTTTCTTTTAGCACATTAAAATACTTCATTCTATTGTTTTCTGGCTTCCAATATTTCTAAAAGATATCAACTATTCATCTTATTCCTCTTTTGAATATAATGCGTCTTTTATTTTTGCCTATTAAGACTCGTGTTAGGGCTGGGTGCCGTGGCTCACGCCTGTAATCCCAGCACTTTGGGAAGCTGAGGTGAGTGGATCATAAGGTCAAGAGATCAAGACCATCCTGGCCAACATGGTGAAACACCGTGTCTACTAAAAATACAAAAATTAGCTGGGCGTGGTGGCATGTGCCTGTAGTCCCAGCTACTTGGGAAGCTGAGGCAGAAGAAGTGCTTGAACTGGGGAGGAGGAGGTTGCAGTGAGCCGAGATCACGCCACTGCACTCCAGCATGGTGACAAGCTGGACAAGACTCCATCTCACCAAAAAAAAAAAAAAAAAAAGATTTATTGTGTTGGTATTCAGCATTCTGTAGTGTACTTAAGTTTAGGTTTTCTTTGTCTTCATGCTGCTTCATAACACTTCTTGCATCTAAGGCTTGCATCTTAGGCTTTCTCAGTTTTGGAAAGTTCTTAGCTATTCCATTTTTTTTTTTTAATAGACTATACTTTAAAACAGTTTTTAGGTTCACAGCAAAATTGAGCAGAAAGTACAGAGAGTTACCGTATACTCCCTGCACTGTTAACTTTCAAATGTTGTTTCTGTTTGCCTTTATGTCTGGGACTCCTATTCTGTCTCCGCTTTCCTTCTGGGACTCCTATCACTGTGTCCCATATGTCTATTGGCTTTTTTATCTATTTTCTTTTCATGCTTCATTATGAATATTTTCTTCAGACATTTCTTCAGTTGTGTCTAATCTGTACCCCTTACTGAGTTGTTTATTTCTCCTGTTCTAGAATTTCCATTAGTTTTTTTTTTTTTTTTTTTTTAGTTTTTAGTTCTTGGCCAAAATTGTCCATCTTGTCATCTAATTTCTTGTATATACAAAGCACATATATTTTAAAATCCATGTTTTATTACTCCAATATCTGGATTGCCTATGGATTTGTTTTTATTCCCCATGTTTATCTCTCAGTCTTCAATCAGTTGGTTTGTCTTCTAGTAAGCATGGCAATTTTTGATTTAATATCAGAGATTTTATATATAATTTTGAAATGAAATTTCAAGCTTCTGGATAAAGTTACTTCCCTCCAGAGGGTGCAGTTTTCACTTTTTAGTCATTTAGATTAGGGATCATCTCAATCCAATAAAGGATTGAATTTATCAGAGGCTGAGCTTCCATTTTTGAGCCTGGTTTATTTCAGGTTGATTCTTACTCCTAGGAATAGCCCTTTGGGAATTCCAACTGAAAGCCTGGGATATTAGGGGTTCTCAACTTATCTTTTTGTTCATCTATTCCCATAAAACTGTGAAATGTCAATTTAGCTGGGCTTATTTCCCTCCACTTCCTTTTTCTCTAGGATCTTGGCTCCTCTGGTTTTTGATCCCTTGATAGGTCTCTAATGACTTTAAATGGATGTTTTAAAACATATTTTGTCCAACTTTTATTGTTTTCATTTGGAGGGTTCAAACCATTACTATAAATTGAAATCCCAAACTGGTGCTTTTTTTCTTTCCATTTTTTCCCCTTCTACTGGCTTGGAAGTTATGAACTCTGTTTCTATTCCTTTAGTGGTTACTCCTCAGATTTAAATATATGTACTGATCCATTCTTTATTCAGAAATATTTTATCAATGCTAGTAAGCCAATCCATTTCAGTACTTTGCATTCTTATTAATTTCTGGAAGTAAGATTTGATTCTGTTTTCAAATCTGCTAGATCACTGTTTATGGGTTTGTGTTTCTTACAAATTTATTTATACTTGTATTTTCTTTCTTTTTTCTTTCTTCTTTTTTTTTTTTTGAGATGGAGTCTCACTTGGTTGCCCAGGCTGGAGTGCAGTGGTGTGATCTCAGCTCACTGCAACCTCCGTCTCCCGAGTTTGAGTAATTCTCCTGCCTCAGCCTCGCGAGTAGCTGGGACTACAGGCACATGCCACCACACCTGGCTAATTTTCGTATTTTTAGTAGAGACAGGGTTTCACCATGTTGGCCAGGATGGTCTTGATCTCTTGACCTCATGATCTGCCCACCTCAGTCCCCCAAAGTGCTGGGATTACAGGCGTGTGCCACAGTGCCTGGCATTTTATTTCTTTAAATACAATATACATAGGTGTTTTCTAATCTACCTCTGACAATTCCAATACCTGACATCTTTGCAGGTTTGTTTCTCCACTTGTGCTTATTTTTTAATAGTTAATGCTTCTGAAATTGGGGTGTGTCTTACAATTGATGGTATTTAATAATTTAATGGATAGTGTATTTTTTTCATTCTACTAGCATATTAATTGATGGCACATTTTATAATCAATAGCATCTTAAATTTAATAAAATGCGATATTTGTGAGGATTTTGAAGCCTAGGATGAAGACTTTCCTCAAAGAGCATTTCATTTACTTTTGACTCTGGCACCATCAGTCCAGGACCACTTTAAATTCATGGCTTGAAGGTTTTTTGGGACAATCCAGATAATGTGAACTTGAGCTGCCAAATATACAGAAGTTAGCCTGTGGTTATGACTTCTCAGAGACTTCACCCTGACCCCTGGAATTCTCAGTGTGAAGGCAACTTTCTTTGCAGTTACCTGAGGTTAGGAGTGAGTGGTAGATTTGTCATTTTGAGGTTCCATTTGAATGTGGGTAAGTCTTCTACTGGATTAAAATTTTTTTGAGAGGCCAGGCACGGTGGCTCATGCATTTTGGGAGACCGAGAAGGGTGGATCACTTGAGGTCAGGAGTTTGAGACCAGCCTGAATATGATAAAACCCTGTTGCTACAAAAAATATAAAAATGAGCGGGGCATGGTGGTGCCTGCCTGTAATCCCAGCTTCCCCAGGAGGCTGAGGCTTGTGAATTGCTTGAGCCCAGGAGGCAGAGGTTGCCATGAACTTTGAGCTACTGCACTCCAGCCTGGGTGACAGAAGGAAACTCTGTCTCAAAACAAAAAATTAATTTGAGACGTACCAATGTATATATTTATGGTGTATACTGTGATGGTTTGTTGCATGTTTACATTGTGCATTGATTAAATCAAGTGAATTAACATATTCATCATCTCACTTACCTTTTTTTGTGTGTGGCGGAAACATTTAAAATCTTCTCTCCTAGCAATTATGCCTATGGTTTATTTTTCTGAAGTTTTCCTTAAGAAGTTCTCTGCTCTAGGCCACAAAGAGTTTCTCCTACCTTTTTTCTATGTTCCAGTCTTACATTTCACATTTTAGTTTTTCATATACTTGGAGTCCACTTCTATATGTGTATTAGGAAGTGATACAATTTTATTTTTCTCTATAGTGAGCCACTTTCCCCATAACCATTTTTTTTTTTTTTTTTTTTTTGAGACAGGGTTTCGCTCTTTCACTCAAGTTGGAGTGCAATGGTGTGATCTTGGCTCACTGCAACCACCTCCTGGGCTCAAGTGATCTTCCTACCTCAGCCTCCTGAATAGCTGGGACCACAGGTGTGTGCCACCACGCCCAGCTAACTTTGTATTTTTTTAGAGATGGGGTTTTGTCACATTGCCCAGGCTGGTCTTGAACTCCTGAGCTCAAGCAATCTGCCCGCCTTGGCCTCCCAAAGTGCTGGGATTACAGGCGTGAGTCACTGTGCCCGACTCCCATCACCATTTGCTAAACAATCATTTTCCCATTGATTTATGGAACTCCCTTTATTTTAATAAGTGGCCATATATAAATATGCCTGTCTCTGAGCTATCTGTTCCATTGGTCTATTTGTTCCTGTTTTTATTTCCTACAACTTTGTAGTGTGTCTTAGTGTTTGGTACAGCAAGTCCCTCCTTTGCTTTTCTTTTTAAGGTTGATTTAGCTATCAGTAGACCTTCATTTGTCATATTAATTTCAGAGCATTTAACAAGTTCTTGAAACATTCCAAATGAAATACAAATTGGGAATGCATTAAAATATAATTTAAGCCTGGGCAACATAATGAGACCCTGTCTCTACAAAAAATAAAAAACATTAACCAGGTGTGGGGTATTGCACCTGCAGTCCCAGCTACTTGGGAGGCTGAGAATTACTTGAGCCCAGGATGTTGAGGCTGTGGTGAGCCATGATCATACCACTGCACTCCAGCCTAGGCAATACAATGAGACCCTGTCTCAAAAAAAAAGTAAAAAAAAAAAAAAGTGTCTATATACAGACACACACACACATATGTCTGTGTCTATATATAAACACACATATATAATTATATATATATT
>NW_022311776.1:0-2035 GCF_002776525.5 Piliocolobus tephrosceles | reverse complement strand
TTTTTATTTTGTAGAGATGGTGTCTCTCTATGTTGCCTAGGCTGGTCTCAAATTTCTGGCCTCAAGCGATCCTCCCACCTTGGCCTCCCAAAGTGCTGGGATTACAGGTGTGAATCACTTAACAGTTCATTTTTTTAAATAACTAAGTCAACCTTTGCTCGTTTGCCAGTCAGCTGGTTCCAGCTGTGTGTGAGTTGGGACCTCAGAAGGGGCTGGGCTGGCTCTTCAGCCAGCTAAACCACGTCAGCAGTGAATTTTACCAACTCACTGGGTGCTTCCTCAAATCAGTGGTTGGGCACTCTTGGCACCAAAAAAAAAAAAAGAAAGAAAGAAAAAAGAAATGTGAAAGATTCAGTAGCAACCGTTTCCTCCTTGTCCGTTTCTGCCCCTCATGGCTCGTCACAGCCAGGACGGGGAGGTGCTCCCCAAACCCCTACCCAGCTAGCCTTTGCCCAGAGGCCGGCCCATCTCTTCACTTCCTTGTTTCTTTGTGAAACAGGAACTGAGCAAGCAGCTTAAGTCGGGTAGGATAGGTGGTTGAGAAAGCCCCAGTGGTCCGTGGCAAGGCCATGAAGCTGAAAAGCTGGTTTCTCTCCCAGCAGGTTCCAGGCAGCTTCAGGCCCTCTTGTTTGTCACACCTCTTTTGTTCTAGAACAACTTGGGCTGAGGGATGTGCCCTTGACAAGGTGGAGACATAGGATATGGGCCACAGGGTCATTTGGCAGAGATTCGGATACGGACCACAAGAGACATAGAAGCAGGTGCCAGGCCGGGCGCAGTGGCTCACGCCTATAATCCCAGCTCTTTAGGAGGCCAAGAAGGGTGGATCACCTGAGGTCAGGGGTTCAAGACCAGCCTGGTCTGGCAACATGGTCGGCAACATGGTGAAACCCTGTCTCTACTAAAAATACAAAACTTAGCTGGGCGTGGTGGCAGGCGCCTGTAATCCCAGCTACTTGGGAGGCTGAGACAGGAGAATTGCTTGAATCCGGGAGGTGGAGGTTGCAGTGAGCCGAGATCTTGCCACTACACTCCAGCCTGGGGCCACAGAGTGAGACTGTCTCAAAAAAAAAAGAAGAAGGAGAAGGAGAAGGAGAAGGAGAAGATTCCAAGGGGACACTAAGGGAGAAGGCAGCAGCTCCAAATGGTCACCAAGGTCTTCCTGTATTTAGCGAAGGGAGAAACTCCAGGTGGAACCTGAAGTGAACTGATGTGGAGTCACTCACCAGGTACCCAGCACTTTCTACTAGCTGGGCACTGGGCTAAGAGCACTCCCTCTATGCATGTCACCTGAGTAGTAACCCTAGTCACAGCCACAGGAAAGGCCCACATTATACATTATCACTGTTACCGTCTTCACTAAGTCTCATTGCAGGTGACATCACTTGCCCAAGGTTATGCAGCCAGTAGGTGACCATACAACAATCTGAATCCAGTCAGGACAACCTGACTCCATTTCTGAGAGGTGTTCTGCTCCTCTTCTTCCCTGGAGCCCTGGACAATTGTCCCCATGGGGCAGGGGCCCACTGATCAGAGACATGTGTCCCTGTAACCTTGGGACAGAGATTTATGCAGAGTAGCCCAACACCTACTTGTCCCCCATAGAAAGTGCCCCCCATACCAGTGAGTCATGAGTGTGTTTTAATCTGAGCACCAAAGTCCAGCCTCCTCTTCTAATGGTAATTGACAGAGCTACCAGCAGGTGTTTTTGGTTTTGTTTTAAAACCAAGACATCACGAGTTCAGAGTTCCAAAGATCACTGTCTTTCCCTCCCCTCCCATCAGCCCCTGCAATCAGCTGCCCACTCTGTGTGTGTTGTATGTGAGCATGAGGAATGGGTGGAAGAGTCTCCTGCCCTTGTCTCCTTGCTTTCCTCTGCCTGCCTTCTCCCTCCTGCAATTTTGCTCTTTCTGCCCTCCCTGCCTAAAATGACCATCATTAAATTTGCTAATGGGCCGGGCTACTAAAATGGGCTTCACCTTGGAAATGTCCAGGTATTTTCAAGAAACTATGTGGCCTCTGTTTGGATATTTCT